>NC_048307.1:58107978-58308660 GCF_013100865.1 Trachemys scripta elegans | reverse complement strand
AAACAAATGCACAAATACAGAATGGGGGATAACTGGCTTGGCAGCAGCACTGCTGAAAAGGATGTGGGAGTTGTGGTGCATCACAACCTCAACATGAATCAACAACGTGATACTGTTGCAAAAAAAGTAAATGCAATTATAGGTTCCATTAACAGAGCCATAGCATGCAAGTCACGAGAGGTGATAGTACTGCTCTACTCTGGTTAGGCCTCAGCTGGAGTACTGTGTGCAATTTTGGTCACTAATGTATAGAAAGGATGTAGAGAAACTGGAAAAAATCCAGAAGTGAGTGACAAAGGTGATCAATTGGGTGGAATGTAACCCATATGAGCAAAGGCTGAAGGAACTGGCTATATTTTGTTTGGAAAAGAGGAGATTAAGAGGGGACGTTATATTGGTCTTCAAATACTTGAAAAACTACCATAAAAAAAGATGGAGAAAAATTGTTCTCTCTTGCCACAGAGGGCAGGACAAGAGGCAATAGGTTCAAACTACAGTATAGCAGATTTAGATTAAATCTCAGGAAAAACTTGGATGGTTTAGACACAACAAATCCTGCATCTTGGCAGATGGTTAGACTAGATGACCCTTGTGATCCCTTGTAGCCCTATGATTCTCTGACATTGGTGTTGGAGCTGAGATTTCTAAAAGGACAGATTGCCTGTGCACTGTTTGTGTCCACCTCTGTTCAAGAACTGGTGTATATATATTATAGAATCATAGGACTGGAAAAGACCTCGAGAGGTCTTCTAGCACTCAAGGCAGAACTGAGTATTATTTGGACCGTCCCTGATAAGTGTTCTAAATACACCTCTACTCCGATATAACGCGACCCGATATAACACGGGTTTGCATATAGCGCGGTAACCCTGGGGCTCCGACAGCAGGGCTCGGGCGGCGCTTTAAAGGGCCCGGGGCTCCGGCTGCTGCGGGGAGCCCCCTGGGCCCTTTAAATCACTGCTGGAGCCCTGCCGCCACAACCCCGGAGCTGCGGTAGCGGGGCTCGGACGACGATTTAAAGGGCCCGTGCTCCCCACAGCGGCCGGAGCCCAGAGCTATTTAAATCACCGCTGGAGCCCTGCCGCCGCTACCCCGGGACTCCGGCAGCGGGGCTCCGGTGGCACTTTAAAGGGCTCTGAGCTCTGGCTGCTGTGAGGAGCCCCAGGCCCTTTAAATCACCGTCGGAGCCCTGCCGCCGCTACCCCGGTATAACGGGGTTTCACCTATAACGTGGTAGGGATTTTTGGCTCCCGAGGACCACATTATATCGGGGTAGAGGTGTATTGTAAATAAACAAGTTGCACTAAGGAAATACCTAGGCTCCAACTCACTGACTTCTTCTCCAGTCGTAACCTGACCTGCAAGGCTCCAAGATCTGCAACCTCTTGGCAAAAAGGTGACAATACGTTTAATGTCAGAGTAGCCCAGAAAGAAAAAGAAAGTCCAAGAAGTAGAACATGGAAAGTGCTTGCTAGGACTCACCTTAAGATCTGAATGTATGGGAAGTAACTAAACAGTTACATAAAATATTTTTATTTGAATAATTAGAAAATTTAAATATATTCAGGAATGAGTCCTCTTTTGTAGGGCAAGCAACTGAATTGCTCACATATATTGTAGTGTAGCCCTTCTGCCAGGCCAGTTGATAGCAGCAAGGGCCGGGTTCAGTACATAGGGGTCCCTTCCCAACAGAGTAACACAGAACCAGCCCGAGCCCCCACCCAGTGACTTGGGAAAATCTTACACACACCCCTGGGCGCCTCGAAGAGGCAATACTTCCCCTCTCGCAAGCACAGAGCCTTGGTGTAGCAGAAAATGTTTAATAACATGAGGTAAATGACATAGCATTAAATTGGAAAAACACCACAACTAGAGTTCATAGACCAAACCATGAGCGAAGACCCACCCCAGCAGATTGGGCTGTGTTCTTTCCCGTTGGTTCTTGAAACCAGCAACCCAAGAATCACAAAAGTCCCAAAAGTCCAACAACCCCCCAAAGTCTCTGTCCCTGGTCAGTGCAGCCCCAGAGTTCAAGGGGGGGGGCGCGCAGGGTGTTAAGGGGCACCTTACGTGACCGGCTGCCTCTCCGTGGGGTTCCGCCGCAGCCTTCACCACGAGCCGCTCCACCAGCTGTCCCGTGAGCCGCTCCTGCCGTCCCACGAACTGCTCTGCCAGCTGCTCCGCTCCGCTCACCAACCTGTGAGCTGCTCAGCTTCGCTCCACTTCAGCCGTCCCTTGGGCCGCTCCCACAAGGCTCCGCTCTGCTAGCAGCTCCTCCGGCCACTCAGCTGCGCCCCGCCTGTCCCCACAAGGCTCCACTCTGCTAGCTGCTCCGCCAGCTGTCCCCACAAACTGCTCCGCTAGCCGCTTAGCAATATAGCTTCAGGCTCCCCCACTAGTTAACACAGCCTCAGTGATCTCAGCTCTTAGTAACTTTAGCTCTTTTGTGATTTCAGCTCTTAGTAATTTCTGCTAGTAGTAGGGGAGCCCCAGTGCTGGTACACTATTGGCCCAATGTGAACTCAGTTCAGCAGCCTGGAACTAGACTCCTAATAGAATCAAAGTTAGCTCTGACATTCAACAGAAAAGAAAGAAGGAGGTGCAATTGATGTTTCACACTCAGAAAAGGCACCCACACCACAAGGTGCAAATACCTGCCCCCAACCTCTTTCAATTCACTAGGTTTTGTAACCCATGCCCCTTGTCAAGCAAGTGCTACTTAGGTAATCGTGAGTCCTTCTGTCATACAACAGCTGCACTGGCCTTGATTCACAGAATCAGGGTAATAAAACTTTATTCTCCCTGCCCCAATAACAGAGAAACTGGGGATCCCACACCAGCCGAAGTAACCACTTTCAGTTGCTGTTGTTTCATGCCAGGCGAGTGGGTGTGCCTATGCAAATAAGATCAGCCCCTGGAGTTCTTTTCCACACTTGCCATAATTCACCACCAAATGTCAGGGTAGAGCTCATCCTGACTCTGCTTACATCAGTTTACTTTTTTTTAACTGAAAGGCATACTCTTCTAGCTTATTCTACATCTATTGTATCTGCTCTACATGTCTTGCAAAATCAAATCTTCTATGACATGGCAAGTCCTGGGTCACTGCAGTCATACAATAATTATATCAAAGTCAGAAACCACTACAGTCCCTTTCTAGTTGCATCTAAATCACAGTCACTTTTGCAATGATATAATCTCAGGACTGTCATATCATTTTTCTGTCATGTTAATTGCTTTGCATGTCCTAGGTCTCTGCAGAGAGAAAAAGATCTTCACTCACAGATATGAACCAGTCACTGAACCAGTGCAGCATATTGCAATCACTGCACAATCCTAATAATTCTGCAGTCAACTGGCAAATCACTTTGAATTGTCTTCAATCCTTGTCCCCTGTGCATTGACAACTATACTAAACTTCCTTATACTGTATATGAAACTAGAAGAGCTCTCAGGTATAAATGAGCTATGGTTTATGTAACAATTTGTGGGGGAGGAGGGGTTTCACGTAAGCTTTAGTGCAGGATTTTGCAGCTTTTTCAACAGTAGTTTTCTGTGCTATTTGGGTGGAATTTACCCCTGTGCAGAGGGCCAAGAGACCTTTGCACCATTATAATTTAATGTAAGTTCTCAAAATAGGGTTTAAGTGGGATCTATGCAATACGTGGATGATGTGCTGCACTGGGATACATTTATCTTTTTGCATAAGAGAGAGAGAAACAGGCCACATTTTCAAGTTAATTTGTGCACAGATATTTGCTTGCGCCCAATCTTACCTCCAAATGCACAGTTTGAGTCACACTCATTAAAATTAGGCAATCACAGATGTGTATTGATACAACTGTATTTTCTAATTTTGAAAAACTGTATCAATAGGTTGGAAAAACAAAATTTATATTCAGTATTTTGGTATGCTAATCGTTCTGCATTCTACATGCTACCCAGAAGTGGGTGCACAAGATTTTCTGCAGATTTTTGTTTGCATTTTTAAATGAGTTGGCTTTGACCATTGTGACAAGGTGAAGCAGCTCCCTGGGAAGGGCTAATGGATCCCTGCCTATCACATGGCTGGATGACATCTGTAAGAAAGAGGAAGCTGGACCTACAAGGTTGACTGGAACTGAGTGGATTTTTCTTCTTGGGTGTTGGGGGCAAGGGAAAAACCTTGGGGGACTGAGAGAGCATTTGTCAGCAGAGTTGTTTTCTTTTGTGTTATTTATGTCCTTTGTTTACAAATTATAAATGGAGCCCTGAGTCAAAGGCCTTTAAAGGATCTGGATGTGATGTTTGCTTATCTGCCCAGGCTGCTGAAACAGCCCAGCAATGTACAACCATGTTTGGAGCCTTTTCTGTTTGCTTCATATGTCTTTTCACTCTTTATGAATATTAACAATAATATTTTAAACTTGAGCCACTTCCTGTGAGCATTCACACCAGAAATCTCATAAGAGTTAAACTCCAGCGAGGGAACAGAAATAATACCACAAGATTTATGTGCCCACTCACAGCGAAGTGTCAAAGTTCACATTATGGATTTTGAATTTAATAGCAAACTATGGAGTATATAAAATGGATTTAATAACTTCAAATAACAAATGTGAGTTATTCCACAAACAGAAAAATAAGATTTATCAAGGAAATTATTTTTATGAATTATTCTCTCAGCTCTTATATTACTGGAGGTTGGGCTTCCATATTATCCATGAAGAACAGACATTTCCTTTTAACTTTTCCTAATAAACAATTAAGTTGCTGATTTACACTGAGTTGCTATAGGTAAGTGTTAGTTTATTTTTACTGCAAGTTTATTCTTTATTAATGTTAATGAGCTCATTGTTGGAAACAGAGCAGAATTTTTATAACTGAGTTTGCTTTTAATTACTAAGAAGGAAAGATGTTGAGGACCCCAAATGGTTCTAAATAACGTGGCTGTGTTTGTCTTTAACTGGCATGTGTTGGTGATTTGAGCATTGCTCTAGCATGGAAGCTCAGTCTAGACTGCATAGGGCAAGATTCGCAAAGGGGTCTTAGGTGTTGCAACACCTAACGGTGCCCTGTCACCTAGTGGAATTCATAGCTCCAAGTTAGGTGCCCAGGCACCCCATGCACTGTAGGGATTCACAGAAGCCAGCAAGCTGAGCAGGGAACTGCCTAAGCTAGTCAGGAGTGAAATACTGGAGAAGGGGGAGCACTTAGGGCCTGTATCTACTAGGGTGACCAGACAGCAAATGTGAAAAATTGGAACGGGGTTGTTGGTGTCACTAGGCCTGAGTGAATCAAAGTTCTTCAATGTTTAACTCTAATCGACCTCGAAAGCTAGAGGCATGGAATATCTAAACAGCCAGTTATCAGTTACAACCCCCCTCACACTGATACCAAGCGGTAATAATGAGGCCTGTATGTTTCTGACTGGAGAGGAGATAATAAATCAAAGGGAAACAGGACCAGATAACAGTTTAGAGGAGTGTTAGGGTAGGTCTATACTTACCTTCGGGTCCGGCGGTAAGCAATCAATCTTCTGGGATCGATCCTGGAAGTGCTCGCCGTCGACGCCGGTACTCCAGCTCGGCGAGAGGAGTACGCGGCATCGACGGGGGAGCCTGCCTGACGCGTCTGGACCTGCGGTAAGTTCGAACTAAGGTACTTCGACTTCATTATTAACGTAGCTGAAGTTGCGTATCTTAGTTTGAAGTGGGGGGTTAGTGTGGACCAGGCATTACTAACAAGCTAGATTTATAGCCGCTAGAATGATTTAATTGCTTGAATGTATAAATATGGCTTTTGTAGAAGAAGGGAGAGGGAATGGGGGAAAGAGAGAGGGGGAAGAGGAGGGGCTTAGTTGTAAAATTTATAAAGAGGGAAAAACTGTTTGTCTCAGTGTGCTTGATCTGAGACTTGCCTGTCTCCTTGCACCACTTTGAGATCTCAAATAAACTTTGTTTGCTTCTCCACCCTGGTGTGTTTATTGGCGCGAAGCACACCGGGCAACGAATCCCACTGTTGCTGTCCTCGGGCCCTCTGTGCCGGCAACAGGGTGGGGGGTAATAGGAGCCTATGTAAGAAAAAGACCCCAAAATCGGGACATCTGGTCACCCTAGTATCTACAAAGGGACTTAGGTGCCTCTTTGTTAAGCATTCATGGCTCTGAACCCTCTTCTGGAGTTAAGTGGTGTGAGCCCTTATAGCCAATAGTCCTCTGGGTAGGGCACTCAGCTGGGATGTAGGAGATCTTTTAAATTTCTTCTTTCTGATTTGCAATAGAGACTTGACGGTAAGTCGCCCAGATCCAAGGGGATCACCCAAACTGCTGGGCTGTAATCCTGCACCTTAGACTAGGTGACCAGTGGGGTTCCTCTAAGTCAGGGGTTCTCAAACTGGGGGTCAGGACCCCTCAGGGGGTCAAGAGGTTATTACATGGGGGGTTGTGAACTGCCAGTCTCTACCCCAAACCCCGCTTTGCCGCCAGCATTTATAATGATGTTAAATATATTAAAAAGTGTTTACTGATGTATAGGGGGGTCTCACTCAGAGGCTGGCTATGTGAAAGGGGTCACCAGTACAAGTGTTTGAGAACCACTGCTCTTAAGTGGTTCTGTGAGTCTATAAAGGGCACAGCATGAGACGCTTGACTGCGCTGTGACAAAGCTGCTCTTAGCTCCTTCCTGTGAGTGCTGACAGTCCGGGGGCGAAGAGACCTTTGGGTGCACCCAGGCCTGAGTGTAACTGTCCTGCCCCCATTTCAGACTGCGGGGAACAGCATGGGCATCCCGCGTCCCGCCCTCACTTGCAGGGGCAGCCTGAGGCTACTGCCCCGAGACACGCAGCGCAGGGGGCCCAGGACCTGCTCTGCACGGCCCGGTGCGCAGGCACGTGGAAAGCTGCAGCGCAGCCTTTGCCCCGGGGCTGCCGAGCTCCTCCCAGCGCGGGCCGGCTCCGCGCCCTCAAGTTGCCGAGGCGCGGGAAGGGTCGGAGCGGCGGGAGCGCAGCCCGCCAGCAGAGGGCAGCGCTGAGCTGCGGACGCGGTCCCCGGACCGGTGCGCAGGCGGCTCCCGCAGGCGGCCTGTGGCAGAACCAGAGCGGGCGCGGGCAGCCTCTGGAGCCGGGCGCTGCGAGGGCGGATTGCAAAGGGGTGATGGGGGAGGAGAAATGCTACCGAGCTCTGGCTGCAGTGAAGCCGCGGTCAGCCGCGGGTTTGTCCCTGATTCCCAGCTCCTCAGTGCGGCCGAGATCTGATTCCAGTCACAGCCTCAGTATTTAAAAGGAAGCCGCTGAGGCGTTACCCTGTCAGAAAAGTATATCCCCGGGGCGGGGGATTGGTCTTGATGACCGGACACGCCTTGGGTACTGTGTGATTTCAAACGAGCCTGGCTTTTCTATTGCCTCGGCTTGCATCTCATTGGCCAGTGTCCCGAAGAGGCTGCAGGAAATACACCACCTTGTATGTGAAAAAGGAGAAATGTTCTGCCCTGCTCAGGCTGTGCACACTTAGCTGTTTGCTTTTAGTTCCTGGTCCTGAATGCAGGCACCTAGGTACCAAGTGACAGGCCCTTTAGAGATAGGGTGACCAGATGTCCCGATTTTATAGGGACAGTCCCGATTTTGGGGTCTTTTTCTTATATAGGATCCTATTACGCCCCACCCCCTGTCCTGATTTTTCACACTTGCTGTCTGGTCACCCTACTTTAGAGATAACTAAACAGATGATATGATAGGTAACTTAGGTGAGTATCTTAGCTAATTAGGGTTTGGGGTAAGTGGCCCTTCAGAGTTCTAAACTAACAGTGACTGATAAACTGCTGTTTTCTATATTATTTGATGAACATTCCCTGTGGTCTATCACAGATAAGCAAAACAATAGCAAATATCTGCTCAGATGCAGTTACCCAGGACATTAAACTATTGTAGCAAAAGCACAGAATCTGAGGTCAGGGATTTGAACCGAAAGTAACAACCCACTTATTGACTTAAAATGCTTTTAAAATTGTAAATGGGAAACACAGTCAAATAATTTAAAATACATAATAAATGTTGCATGTGTCATGATGATTTTCCAAATTTTGTATATTAGAATTGCATCAGATCTTTTCTATTCAGTCATGTGTTTGTCATGAAATAAACTTTGATGTTTCTCAGAAATACAGTGTGACAGCTATTTATGGGGTGGTTAAACGTACCTAAAGCCATTTTAACAACTAAAACTAATCAGAAATGGATCCTACACTCCAAGCAGTCACCAGCTCAGTCGCTGACACCTCCCCCTCCCAGCTCTGCTGTTAATTTTCCATTTGACATTGCACAGTATAACCCATGTCATAGAGCTCCTGACCACAGAAAGTCTGCATGGAGAAGGGTTGATTTACACCATTAAATCTTGCATTGTGGTGTTGGAGAGGGGAGTACGCAGTAAGCCAGCACAACCTAAAATGTGGCCAGGGATAGCCAGTGGGAGTGTGATTCACATGCAATGCCTGCTGGTGAAGATCCAGTGGAGTCTCAACTACAAGGTAGCACACATCATGAGCAAGGGTAGTGCAAACATTGCCATCCTCCCTGAGACTGAATCCTTGGTTTGAAATGCACTGGCATCTGCTAGTGCAAGGAGTTGCAGTTTGTACTTTACTGCCCTAGCAGGATTTAGTCAATCCCTAGGAGTGAAATTCACTGGCTCCCTTAATATGGCTGCAGAAAGGCCCAAGTGAAACTGAAACACCCTGGCTGTGCTGCGTGCAAGGGGGCCGGGAAGAGAAGAGGCTATGCATGAGAGACTCTCCATCTTTCTACATACTGTGGGATTGAGGACCTGTCTACGCACATATTGCACCACATATAGTTAGTGATACAGCCCCTCTACTGCACACACAGTTAAATTAGTATAGTTTCTTCTTATAAGGTAAGGGGAATAAAGTGTAACAGTATAGCTACAGCCACAGGAGGGATTGTACAGAGTTAATTATTTCAATAGGAAAACAAGTCCCTAACTGAAATAATTGAATTGGTACAAAACAGTATGTAGACCAGACCTAAACGTCATGGTGGCACTCCTCCACATCAGTATCTGTGTTTGTGTAGGGACTAGGGATGTGTGCTTAAGCTGAGGGAGAGTGAGAGCTTGAGGAGGTAGAGGCAGAGTCAGTATATCTGTGAACTTCAGGGATCCACTGTGTGTTCTGCTGCTAGGAGAAAAAATTCATCTACATATGCCCAAGCTCCCCCCAGCCTCACCCATTTATTCAGGTTCTGCACTTGGGCTCTGGATTTCAGGCTAAGTGAAAGTTTCTGGCAAAATAGGTACATTAAAAAACCCTATTAATAAATTTGTATTTTGACTATTTCTAGCCAGTTCCAATCAAAAGTACAGAGTTGTGGCAAATGCACATTTTTTTTCTCCTAAGCACTGATTACTTAGGATTTATGGTTTTAAGGCAGTAGCCTAAATGTTTGTTTCCCTGGAAATGTGCTTTTACTATAAGTTACGGTTTAGTGAACTGTAAAATGCCCCACAGATGCTGATCTACGAATTAGCAATTCGTAAAGCTCTCCAACAAAATGAAGATGTCTCTGCAAATCTGAGCTTCACAGAAGGTTTAAGCAAGGGTGTGTATGGCGGGGGGCTGGGGGCGGGGGAGAAGGGTGGCTGTTGACCACTGGCTTGTCAGAGTTATGATTACATTTCACTGGTTGATTAAGTGATCCCTGTACGGGGTTTGTGTGTAAATTTAGGTTTGTTAAAGTGCTTCAGTATCCTTTGGTTGAAAGACAAGCAAATATAGAAACACTATTAGGTATAAAGTAATCCACTATTTTAATATGCTCCTGAACAGCTTTAGAAGCCTGATCCTGCTGAGTGGCTTCAATGCCTGTTGAAGTCCATTGATGTGAAGGATGCTGAACATCCAGCGTTTGGCACCCAGGAGGACTGAAACTCTTAAGGAAGACAATTTTTTTTGAAGGAAAGAAAACCAGACCTCAGAAGACTAATATTTTTGTTGCTTCAGTGTAAGAGCAAACAGACCGGAATCTCATTGGGTGCGTAGCATGGCGAGGGTTTGAGGCTGTGGGCTGTGTCCCAGATCATTGGATATGGCTGACTTTTTGATGTCTTTTAAAAAATGTGTTTAGCATAATCAATAAATCAGGGGCCATGGATTTCTCCTGCAACTCTTTTTGTGGTATTCTAGACACTGGAAAAATAACCATCTCACACCTGAGCTCCCAGCTCTGTGCATCAGCTGGGATCTAAAGATCACAAAGTGGTTCATGCATATACAACGTTATCTGAGTCCACCTGCCCCCCCAAAACAAATGTGACTGGGGTCAGATCCTTGGCTATGGCTGCAGTGCACACATTGCAAGTCGGAGTTGGGGAGGGGGGCAAAGGTGACTTATAGTTCTCTTCTGCGGTCCTCTATCCTGCTGCAGCTATCGATAGACCAGTGCCCTTCTTTGTCACGTTAGAGCAGCAAGTTCGTGCCACGGCCAGTCTGCAATGGCCCCTGGAGCCGAAGGCACCAGTGAGGAGCAGTATAGCATGGGGGTCCCAGCCACACTCTCTTTTTCCTTGCTACCCCAGCAGCCTGGAGTGAGAGAAGCATAAAGCCACCTCTGCACCAGCAGAGTATCTTATATGGGGTTATCCTTCCTGGGGCCAGTTAAGTTGGGTTTAGGAGATGCTGGCTGCTGCACCACGCCAGAGAATCAGGTGCTATATTGCTGAAGACCAGCGTGCAGGGGGTTGAGTGAGGTAGGAGTGGGGGCTCTTATTCTCAGTTTTCCAGTCATTGGACCTTTAATTGCACTTAAAGCTAATCAGGTTCCAATAAGGTGCTCTCACTTGAGGGACTACCAGAATGTATATTCCTGCCTTATAAATAAATGCAAGTTTGGCACANCTCTGGCTATGTGATATACATGATGTGACTGAAACACTATCATTGGCAGATAGCTCTGAAACTATAGATAATGACGGTGATCTTGAAGGGGGATAGTCTTCAGAATCCTGTATGTAGAGGATGGATTCTCCTAAACAAAATAAGTCAATGCAGTTATTTAATTATTATTACCATACTGCTCATTTAGTATTACTCATTGCATTCACTGATACTCAGTACTACTTTAAAGGTGAAATTGTAAAAGGAAGATCTGCCTATTTCAGCTCTTAATTTTTTATCACAACTGCATCTAAAATGATAGTACCATAGAGTNACTTGAGGGACCACCAGAATGTATATTCCTGCCTTATAAATAAATGCAAGTTTGGCACAAGTTTTGCTTTGCCCTTATTTGTCCCAGGAGAGGAGCCCCCCTACTGCGGAGTCAGCTCCATTTACTAGGAATTGCTGGATTTGTGGCCGCCCCAGGGCCTGGCTGCTGTGCAGAGAGAAGGGTCTCTGCAGGCAGGGATGAGACAGAGCGCCTGCCTCCTCGGTGCTTCGCACCCCAAAGGAGAAGTCTCCAGCTCAGCTTGGTTGTTAAAACGTGAGCATCCTGCGGTAGTGAAGTGCCCCTCTTGGAGTGAACTGCCGAGACGGGCAGTGGGATGGGGCCCGAGGGGAGTTGTGCCTGAGTGACTGTCACAGGGCTGAGTAGGGAGGGAAGGGGTGGAGAGTGAAATCCGCTCTTAGCTCACACGCACAGCCCTATAAAGCTAGGGCTGCTCTGTTGAACGGGCTGCATTTCTCCTGCTGCTGCAGCAGCAACAACGTCTCTGCCTCCCCTCTGCCCTGCCTGAGGGTCTCGAGGGATTAAGGAAAGTAGGGAAATCCATCACGTGGAGGAGGAGGTGGAGGGAGAGGGGCGGTCATTAGCATTCCTGTGCTGTGCCTGAACTGGCAGCATCTCAAGGAGAGATCCGGGGCCAGCCCAGGAAGGGAGCTGGGACCAGGAAGAGGAGCTGGAGCCCGGTTCCTGACACCCGGTCCCCCAGAACCCCTCAGCCCTGTGTGCCACCAAGCACTCGCCTTCCAGTCTCTGCTCTGCGTCTCTTTCCCGTTCTTTATCCCGCTCCGAGTGCCTGTTCTCGGCAGCTGCCTGGCTGATTTGGGGCTCGAGCTTAACTTTGCTTCTGGGTTGGGGACTCTGCAGCCGCTGCACTTCCCCAGCGAGGCTGGCTCTTGGGATGGGACTCCGGGAGCTGACTGTCTGGCTGATCGTGGCTGTGGGGCTCGTACATGGTGAGTGGACTTTTGTGCTCCTCTTTCCCTTTCTGCCCTTGTGGCTGTGTATCTGAGGGCTCTGCTTGCCCACGCATCCTTTGCTAAGCCCCTTCTCTCCACAGGGCTCGGGCTGGAGTTTACTCTCCTGGTTCTTAGTCATCAGGTGTAGCCTTGGTGATGAGGCCACTGTGCAGATGCTCTGCAAACTGCCCCTAGCCCAACAGGTAGCTGTGGGCAATGTTTGGCAAGCTGAGAAGAGGGGATGTGATCCCTAATGTGCTGGCATGTAAGGGGGATACCCATGTGGGTTAGGAAGAAAGGCAATTGCCTTTAAATCCTTTTGGAGAGTCTTCTGCAGGACTCTTCTGCAGTGGTGGGTGGACTGATGCCCACCCCCATATTGTCCTCTCTGTTGCATTGGTGCTCAGATCAGTGGAGTGAAAACTGTTCCCTAGCCCAGATCACTGTCTGGGATCAGCCTCAATAGTTTTTACCCCCTTGGCAGGGGTAGGGGCTAAAAGATGAGGGGGGGAACATACCCCTGGCTTTTAGACAGTAAGCTCCTCAGGGTAAGGACCCTGGCTTCCTTTGTGTGGGGAACACAGGGCTGGTGATCAGGAAATAAGCTGGGGTGAAGGTGTGGGGCGGGAAACAGATGACATTGCTTTGGGATGGGGACAGACACACAGGTCAGACACAAAAAGGGCTGATTCCTACAGTGATGTGGATTTCCACCTGTACACAGTCCTCTATTTCTCTCCTGTATTTGCTGTTCCATCCCTCCACCCCAGGGGTATGATTTCTCTCTCACCAAAAGTAAATGACAGAATGATATGGAGCTTTGAGGTGCACAAAGATGATAAAATTTCCCCAGTGGTGTGATTTAGTATTTGTATTACTGTAATGCCTCGGAATCCTAGTCATGGACCAGGACCCCATTGTGCTAGGTGCTGTTCAAGCACAGGGCAAGAAGACTATCCCTGCCCCAGAGAGTTTACAATCCAAGATATGGGTACTTTGGTTGTCCTTGTAACCTCCAGTTATTCTGTCTTTGTCTTGTCCTTTTCAGGTATATCACACTCTTCTGTTTTTCTAGTTATAGCTATGCTACAGCAACTATCAAATTATGAGCAGTGTATTTCATCCATTAAAAACTGCTACATCTCACTAGTTCTCCTCCCTGATACAAAGGATGCAAATGTTGACACATTGATCTTAACATTTGGAAATTGCTCTCCCTGGCTAAAGAGGGGAACTGGCCAGAGTGGCAGATTCTGAAAGGCGAGACACATCAACCAGAAGTTCTACCTACTAAGTCAGGGAAGAGAAGAGGTGAGTGGTAGCAGTTTTGGGATAAGAGTTTGCTATGGTAATTAATGGAATAGATGTAATACATGAATTATGGTAGCATTTCTTGGAAGGAGGAAGTAGAAAATAAAGCTAACATAATAGCTGATTTGGCTAATAGGAGCAGATTCTGAGTGGAAAGCATTTCTGAGCGCTGCATTCTTTTACATCATGATGCTGGCAGTAGATTCCTAAGTATTTATCAATTTACTTATTCAAACAATTTACTTGTTTAAAGTGTCCCTGCAAGGAGAGTTCCAGAGGAAGCTCTATAAGGAGTTGCTGAAGAATTACAATCCTCTGGAGAGGCCTGTGGCCAATGATTCCCAGCCGCTCACTGTCTACTTCACTCTTAGCCTCATGCAGATTATGGATGTGGTAAGTCTTTAACATTACAGGATGCTATTTCTTTAAAAGGCTAAGTATTACTGCACCCAATTGACTTACCCATGGAAATATGACGGTGATGGGTGGACGGTAGAGTTTCTTTGGGAAAGCGCGGGTAACTCGGACAGTCCAAAGCCAAGTTTTGACTGATTCATTTTTAAAAAAATAAATCAAGATTTTAGCTATGTCAAATGTAAGTCTCTTTCTGAGATCTATTCAACCTCCTAGATATTCACAAACCTACCAATTCTCAGAACAGATCGCTTTCAAAGAAAGAGTCAAGGTTTCTTCTTTGCTTTATTCTATTCCTTAATTATACTTTGATCCAACGTGAAAATGCTGTCTTTTGAAAGAGATGTAAAACAAAGATCCTGATTACAGTGGCTATTAAAGAACTCGTGGCACTTTTTGGTGGTGGGGTATCCGGCCAGATCTCACCTTGGACCATTGCATTTTACATTCTCCTGTATCTTAATTTAGATAAGCTGTTCTTCATGTCCTATCCTAAACTTTTATGTAACTGTGTGCTGTTAATTAGTTGCTATGTTCCACGCCACAACTGGCTGCATATCCATGGTGAATGAAATGATTCCTGTGCAGAGTTTGTTATATTTGCATTGTGAAATGACAAAACTGCTGGGAAAAATCCCATGAATAGCTAGAATGTACCACATGAGGTCATTGATATGTGATATTGGGGTGGTTATACTTTACTGTTCACCACATCATTTATTTTTATTAGATTTAAAGTCATTTAGTAAAGAGGTTAGTTATTTAAAAACTAATAGTTAACCTCCAAATGCCATAATGTCTCCAGCCGATGTTCAAAGTAAAAAACATTAGGAGCAGCAGAATAAATAAACTGATGGGATTATACATGACAGATAGCTTGTTATTTTTTTATTTCCTTACAAGATGCCGATTGGCAAAAGCTGGTCATTGTTGATTTACTATCAAAAGGTCAGTACATTGAGAGCTGTGCAGGCTTAAATGTTCATAGTCTCTAGTAAACATCACTTTTAGTGTGCAAGTTTTAGATTTCCAAGATCTAAATGGGAATCATGATAGGTATTTCCAGTGTGAGATTTATTATTCACTGACATGAGTGTAGCTAATAGTAGGCAAATTTTTGTGTCTGTGCAATTAAAGCCAACAAGTAAACCTATCACTTATATTCTAGTTGTGGCTATTGTCATAATAGTTTTAATACATGGTACATCAGAACATAACACTGGCCATACTGGGTCAAACCAATGGTCCTTCTAGCCCAGTATCCGGTCTTCCAACGGTGGCTGGTGCCAGGTGCTTCAGAAGGAATTAACGGAATAGGACAATTTATCTAGTGATGCATCCCCCTCCAGTCCCAGCTTCTAGTAGTCAAGTTAGGGACAGACAGAATGTAAGGTTGCATCCCTGACCATCTTGGCTAATAGCCATTGATGGACTGATCCTCCATGAACTTATCTAATTCTTTTTTTAATCCATTTATACTTTTGGCCTTCACCACATCCCCTGGCAATGAGTTCCATGGGTTGATGGTGCATCAACCTGTGGAACTGGTGGGACACTGGATAGGAGGACACAAATTACAGGCAGCGTGTCTCTAGGCGCATTAGGGAGGGAAGGATGAGTGTTTTATGTAGGCTGGAATAGGCAATTTGAAGAGGCACTGGCAGGTTAAATTTGCTGCATAATTTAATCACAGACTGTGGCTGCACCTGCATAGGCACATAGTATCGGGAGAGGTCAACTATGATGTGGGTCAGAAGCACAGGCACAGCAGTAGACTAGTGCTGTAGATGGTACTACCTTCCCTGTTGGATGGTATACAGGGTGATGGTACTAGTAGTAACTGTTTGTTATGGTAGTGCCTAAGAACTGACCAAGAATGGGGGCCCATTGTGCTAGGTGCTGTACAAATCCAGAGTTACAGACTGTCCCTGCCCCAAAGAGCTTACAGTCTAAATGGACAAGACAAGCACCGGATGGGGGAAGGGGTGTTAAACAGAAGCATAATGAACAATGTGATGGCAGCAAACGTGTTAGTTCCACATTTTTTTGGGGAGTGGGGTGGGCTTAATTAGGAGGGGATCAGCTAAATGGAAAGAAAAATGAAGGAAGAGAGCTCCCTGAGGAAAGGGGGACGGGGCAGGGGACAAGAGGGTAATAGGGGCTGATGTAGATGGAAGCTGAGTTGAACGGAGTGGGAAGGAGAGGGTTGGAGCAAACAGCCAGTCAGTGCAGGCAGAGGAAGTCCACTCAACTGTAGAACATTCCCTGAATGTCCGAAGGCCCCTGCATTGGCTGCTTCTGCAGCTGTTCCTACCAGCTGGAGACTCTGGCTGGTTCCTCTCAGTAGTTGTTCCCTAAGGACACGTGGGGAGGGAGAAGAGGGGAGAAGAGGAGAGGCATCACTTGGGTCCTAGTGCCGCCAGAGTAGAGGAGGCATCTCAGCTCAGTTCTGGGTCCAGAGAGATGCTGGGGAGGAAGGGTGGTCCCGACCGGATTCTCTGGCTCCCCGTGTGTGCTTTCTGCACCTACTTACTTATTTAGATTTCATCTCTTTGTGCCTTCCTGCCTTGATAGTTCCAGAATTATCAGAAGAGCTCAGCACTCCTTATTGGGGCCAGACTTGCAACAGAGTTCAGCACTCTGGACGATGAGCACTTGAAAATCTGGCTGCCACCTCTTCTGGTCTAATATGTAATTATGTACAGTTACAAATGCAAACTTCAACGTGGTGCGAAGTACCTTAGCTGAACTCCAAACAGACTTCAAAAAAGCCTTCCACACCATTGATCTAATTTCCAACATGGCCTCCAGCTGCAGAGTTCCTGCTTGAGTATGTGCCTTCCCTTGCAGGAATTCGGACAGTGCAGCACGGTCCCCTCCATACACTGTGCCTCTTGTACAAATACGTTTGTATAAAACCTAAGACCAATCAGAGTGTTTCCATATGTTTTTAATTCCAAAAGTAAGTTTTGTTAAAAAAAGCAAAAGCAAATCAGTGCTCCCTTTGCAGTGCATTTAACCCATTTCAGCATATGCTGATGCCTGAGAACCTGAAAGTGAAATTGACAGGGAACTAGTCAGCTAGACAATAAGAAAACTGATTAGTCTATATTTGTTTGAGCTGAAATACAGAAAGCAAACAAATAGCATGAAAAGATGAAAGAAGTTTAAAAATGATTTATTTTAATAATTAAAGGTGCTGTTTATAACAAAATTAATTACATTTAAGGGCTTTAAAAATATAGACATATGTGATGTAGCCTTACTGAAGTCAATGCAATTACACCTGGAATTAATTTGGACCATATATGTTAATCTGTGTCTACACTAGAAAGGGTTTGCCAGTAGAGCTGTACTGGCAAATCCTCCTAATGAGGATGTAATTTATATCAACAAAATTGTTCCTTTACTGCTATTCTTATACCAGTTCTCTGGATGAAATAAGCTATGCTGTGAGGCTTTGTCACTGATATAACTGCACAAAGGCTGGAGTTTTTGCTGGCATAGCTATGATGTTGCGGGGCAAGATTTTCCCCCACACACTCATAACCAACATAGCAATGCAGGCAACACTGTTAAGTGTAGACCGAGCCCCAATGAACTCTAACCAGAGTGCAAATAGTTGGATACTCAAATGGCTAAAGGCCAACAGCTAGTGAACTTTACAGAGTTGTCATTTCTTCTGGAGTTGTTGGGTATAATAAAAAATAATAGAAGGAAAAGGCAAATATCCATTTATCAATAGATTGAAAACTCCTTTCTGTACATTGTTTTTTTTTTTAATTCAAACCACAACAAGCCAGTGATACTGTAGTTACTCACTGTAAAATTGATTGCCTCTCTCCCTCCAAGTGTTGGGATTGACAGGCATGGGGAGAAACCAACCAGGCTTCACAATATAAAATAAATGAGTATTCTGCATTTTCAACAAGAATCAAATACTGAAGGGAATGATGAGTACTCGTCACAACAAATTACTTAATGAGCTAGTAACAAAATGTGCCATCAACATATTTCCTGGTGATTGGTGCATTCACTTTACTTGACTCACTTAGTGGTGGATTAAGGGTGCATCTCTAGTGCACCAGACTGGACACCACCTCTACAGAAGGCTCTTTAATTTCCCCTGGTGAATAGAATGTGCAAGCCCACTGCCCAGCTTATTCATCTCACTTCTGTTTTCTCCTACACAGGGGAAAGGGGCAGAAAGTACTTCCAGCCCCTCTGCCACAGTGGGGGTTACTTCCTCACAGTTTTTAATGGTCCCTGAAAGACCCAGTGAATGCTTCCCCCTGCCCCCCAAGGGTACTGAGCCTACTGAGTCCTCTTTACTGCTGTGCTTATCACAGAGCTGATGTCAGCTTAGAGGCTGACATCAGCATTATTTAGAGAGGGAGCTACTCAGATCTTGTGGTGGTGGATTGAGAGATGGAGTTAGCACCAGGCTTTATGGGAACAGTGGTCACTGAGGGACTGCAAGAAGTGGGAGGGGAAACAAGGGGACCATGCCAAGAGAGAAGCCAGGGAACAGTAGAAAGGACAGATGCTGGGAAACTGGGAGGTCTGTTAAGAAGAGGAGAAACGGGGAAGGCCTGGAGGGGATCAAGAGGAGAGATTGGGGAGGATTCTTCAGAGGAAAGATGGGATTTGGGATGGGAAGATGAGTGGGAGATGGGACGGGAAGAGTCAGTCCTGTGGTTGAGTAGAGGTGGGCGTGGAAGGAGATTTGTGACAATTTATTTCTAAGAGTGCGGGTGGGTTCTATGTACCATTTGGTCTTCATTACTCTGCTCACCAATAGAAAATCATTGCATGCACCTCTATGCACTGAAATCTTTATCTTGTGTTGTCCAACTCGTCTTTTTTTCCATATTGTATCCATCCTCAAGTTTTAAGGGGAGGAGGTGACAGTCAACCGGAACTGGTTTTTAAGGGCAGATACAGATTAATATTTTCCCATAGACTTTATTTTTGTTTCACCTTTTTTGAAATGGGAATTGCCAATCACTTTGATAAAGGGAGTGAAAAATAACCTGCTTTCTCTGTGACTTGTCATTTGCTGAAATCTTATTTTGAAACTTCTTGTGGCACAGCAATTTAGGATGGGCAAATGGTCTGATATTCAAATTCAGAGGGCCTGTTGCATTTGGTAATTTTGGGATCAAGACAAATAAACTGGAAATAAAAGGAGTAAGAAATGAACTATGACTAACAGGAAAATGGGAGCAATGGGAACATTTCAAGAGCAGAGAGAGAGGAGAATTAACTCCCCCCTTTTGTATTCTGGTATCTGTACCTGTTAGTGGCAGTAGTAGAGGAGGGATTCCTGGGTGGGTAGAATATAGTAGCATCAGCAATGAGCATGTTTAAAAGATGTGGAGCATGCCTTTTAAAAACACAGTCCTTTATGTAGACTGCTCTTATTCTCCCTATCCCCAGAGATGGAAACATACTACTTCCATAAACGGCTATGCTTCTAGTCCCATCCTGCCCTCCACACTCTCTAGTATACGCATTGGATGTGAATCAAAATAATTCTGTATAACATGAAAAGCTGCCAGTATATAAAATCTCACACAATATATTTTATGAAATCTATTGAAAATATATATTTGCCCCCTGGGATAAATGAGGGTGTTTTTTAAACATGACTTGATTATCTTATTTTTTCCTACCTTCTCTTACTTTTCACACTATTGTAAGTCTGAGCCTGGAGCTACATAGGAATGTGATATGAAATCGCTGCCTAAGACTTTAGGGGCAAATTTTGCCCTTCCCCTGTTCAATTGACGTAGGTAGCAAAACTAGTGCAGTTCCAAGTCTATAAAAGACACTCAGAAAGGAAAGATGGTAGCTGAATAACATACAATGATGATGGCAGGAGTTTTTTGTTCCTCTTATGAAATTTCACAATGAATATATTTAGGTTTACTGTGAGATAACATGATCTAGAGAAGCTTTTCCAAAAGACCTCAGGGACACCACAGAATGTCATGAGACATAATGTGAAAACTCTAATCAATGAATGTCAAATCAGCATTAGTCCCCACTGTAGACGTCTCAAGAGAGTCAGGGAGAAAGAGTTGGAACATCTGAGATGCTATACTGTTCAAGTACTGTCTTTTATGTGTGGTTTTTTTTTTTTTGAATCTGTAGAGGTTGCAGAAACAGCATTTAAAAACCCTTGTCCCATTAAACCCATTCAGGTCCCTTTGCCCTCTCCAACAGGACTGTCTGATACAAGAAAAAATACTTTAGATGAAGTTTAACAGAATTATTGGCTATTTGCTTCAAAGCATTTCCTCTTCCATGCTGTACTTGTCTCCTTTTTTCCAGCTCAAACAGAATGAAGAGTTGAACTCATTTAATTGAATGTTTTTGCTTGTGCTGTTTTCTTTCAAAACTAACATTTTGTGTCTGGGAGCTTGTTGCTTCAAGGCATTAGCAGTCTCCTTCCTTGTTGGTGTAAATATATCCTAATGGCATCCATTGATGTACTTTTAGGTCCCAGATCAGCAAAGTATTAGAGATGTGTTTGTTGTCATTGAGACTTAATCTGGTGCTTAAGTGCTTTTTTGAATTGGAGGTATAATAAGGTTTTGTCAATGTTTTCATTTTAAACCGTGAAGTGGGAGCATTTGGAGTCTGTGTAAGGGGGCGAGATATCTTGCCTCTGTCCCTTTACATTGGATTGGAATTTTGTATGCAAGTTATCCCTGTCCATGCAGACTTTTGTTAACCAGGTGCGACATTTGAAAGTTAGGAGGAATACAAGAATTGCTATACTGGACCAGACCCTGGCTTATAAAGCTAGGTATATGCTTTCTGGTAGGGTCCAGTAATAAGAGCTTCAGTAGAAACTGGGACTTTTTAGTTTGCAGATGTTTGTGTGTATACTTCATTCTCTTTTGAGATGCATGGGTTTAAACCCCTTATGTTTTACTTTAAATCTAGAGTTTGTACACAGTATCTCAATGTAAAACTCAAGAGTTTATCCTGATTTCACATAAAATTCATGTACCTCTTATAATTTCCAAGCAAAACCAAATCAACTTAGGTGCTCTTAAAACTGAGCTAGATTCATAACCTTGGAAAGTCTCTAGCTAGACAAAAATGGTCTCTGTTTTCGATTCTATAGCAAAATCCTCAACCAAGTGAGCTGTGTCGTTTGTGGTTTTAATTGCAACCATTTCACACAAACATAGTATTGCTGTTCGGCACAAACATCAATATTTTGAAAATTTGTTTGATTTTTTCCTTTTTTGATGGTTAAATTTATTTTCAAAGTCTCGCTTCTTTTGATATGAAAGCAACCATTTTGTGTGGAGTATTTTCATGATTTTTTTCTCACAACTATTAAATAGTCTGTTAACTAGGTACTGTTGAACTGTTCTAATTAACCTGAGAGATGACTCAAACTTTTGGCAATGTTTGCACTGAATTGAAATAAACCGCCTCATCTGCCAAATATTTCAGATAAATGTTTCACCCCATTATTTTTCATTTTCTCCTGCTTCTGGTCTGTTTCATTTCTACTCCGGACTGAAAGAAAAATGCTGAAATATTGTTTGTGAATAGTATCTCGTGCAAATGTGTTCTTGTTGGCTTTTCAGTTCAGTTTTGCAGACAAAATATATAAAAGGATCCAGACTTCTGGCAGCTTATCTCAGCTGAACTGAGGATTGCTCATCATACTCTCACTTCTGGAAACATGGCTATACAAAGCAAAGGCTCTGGTCACGCAAAGGCTTGCACATGCTAAGTTTTACACACTGTGAGTAACACCATTCATTTCAATAGGGATACACACCATGCTTAGTTAAGCCTGCATATATGTCTCTGCAAGATCAGGGCCTAAGTTAGATCACAAATCACTTGGATCCAATAAACAAATATCAGTGTGAAATATTATGAAATGTTAAAAGAAAATCATACTCTTATTCAGAGAGAACAATGAGTTCTATAAAACCAATCACCCATCAAAGAAAAGAGGAAAGAAAAATAAATCTGGAAGAAATTAATAAAATGCATCTGAATCAACAGGAACATTGAAAATGAGTGCTAAGGACATGCATAAGCTGCTTATCAAGTCTCAACAGCTTCTTTCGCAAACAATAGCTCTGGGAGAAGCTCATCAAATCTGCATTGTTCTTTGTAATTGTTAGCATTCATTTGTGGACTTTAGAAAAAGTCTCTCTGAGTCTGTCTCTGCTCTCTTTTCCCTGCTCTGTCTTCCTCTCTCCATGCTGCAGAGAAAATGTGCAACCCTTTCATCTCCTTGATGACATTTCTAAACGACTATAAGTTTTCCTTGGATTGTAGTAAATTGGAACAGTGCTGGAATATATTTTCCAATAATTTTAAATGAATTTGGTGCGCTTGAAAGTTACTGGATTGACAGAGGATATGTCTACACTGCAATTAAAAATCTGCAGCTGGCCAATGTCAGCTGACTCGGGCTTGTGGGGCTCAGGCTAAGAGCCAAGGAGCTGTTGAATTACTGTGTACACATGCAGGCTCAGGCTGGAGCCTGGGCTCTAGGACCCTGCGAGATGGAAGGGCCTATATATGCTTCTTAATTATTTTACTTTCTAATTTACGGCTTGGCTAATAATTTTGCCTCTGTTGGTTTCCTGTTCCCAACCACTCTTCTCAAGCTACGCTGTCTCTTGAAAGAGGCCTTAAATAAATTCAGTATGCTATAGGATGCACAATGGTGAAGAACAAAGGACTAGTTTAAACTACTTGCATAAAGAAAAATAAAGGTCACAATGTTTCTTCTTTTGTAAAACTGTTTCTGTATTCATTGGACTTTGGATCAGGCCCTTGTCTATGAACATCAGGACTTGTGAACTCTCCTCTCAATGTCCAGGAGAGTGGCTATTTTGCAATGGGTAATGTGTGTAGAAAATTGCCTCAGAGTAACTGTACCAAGAAGAAAAATATTTTCATTAGTTATCAGCAAAGCAATTCATATATCTAACATTTTTCTCATATCCTTTGTAAGGCCATGCTGTTATTACAAATAGAGGGGTCACACAACTTCCTGTGTCATAAAAAGATTTATTGAATACTTATTATTACGGTAGGGCAAAAGGTCTGCTCTGTTCAGTCACTTGAGATCATCTGCAGAACTTCTTGTTAACAGGACAATAGGTTCATGATTGGCATGAATGTTCAGTTCTTAAAGAAACACTACTAATGTATATATTAACTATTTTACCTAGAGCAATAAATCCTCACAAGATACAGCATCCAGATTTCGAGGGGCCTACGGAACATTATGCGCCTATTCAACCACTGTATTAAACCATAACCATATCACAATAACACATCAGCTCTTTGAAGCAAGGGCCATCTCTTTATGTGTTTGTAAGTACAATGGGGCCCTGCCCTCTAGCTGCTACCACAACAGAAATAATAAATAATAATGAACACAATAAACAAGAAAATAAGAAGCGTTCCTAAGATTCTGTGCAGGACTTTAGTCATGTAATTAATAATAATGAGAGCTACCCAATTAAATTACTTCATACTACTTTGAAAATGTGGAGCTAATGCATTATGGGCCAGACTCTGCAACCCCCTTGCATTGAGCAGCACTTACCCACACCACCCAGTCCCATTGCCTTTATTGGGACTATTGGTGTCCATTCAGCATGCGTAAGGGTTGTAGAATCTGGCCCTAAAAAGTTGGTAGTACCACGATGTTACCTTGATGCAAGTCCACTGATGAGCTCCTTTTTCAAGATAAGTGCCTGCTTTTTAAAATTCTTCAATGTTAATTATTTTGTTTTAATTTATTTTTTGGTGTCCAGTAAACAAAGGCAAGTATTAAAGACACTTCCTAGCTTCCTTCTAAAACAACAAAGTGAAAACTCACTTCCTGTAGTCTCTAACCTAGGATCTCAGTATTTAAGGTTCCAAGGAAATCAGGCTACGATTAGGATTGGTAAATGAGACTTTAAATGCTCTGAGGGCATTATATTCTTCTGTATATTAAAAAATGAAAGAGTGGTTTGTAACCTATCATCTTTACATACTATAGCTCAAAATACATTATCAGTAAATGTAAGTCAAATAATTATATATATGACTATATAAATTACAGAAAAGTGAATCAAATTTCTCCAGCACTCATCTTAAAGCCATACAAACATTTTGTGATTAATAATGGGGGTGGTGGACTCTGTTTTATTTTACAGTAGTATAATTAAAATACTTAGTCTTATCTAATACTTATAGTCTCTGTTCAACTCTGGTTGTTATATGTAGACAATATTCAGAGACATCATTAGGAAAAAAACTAGAAAAGTGGTCTCAAGGCCTTTTGATTTTAATGACTTAATTCACCTGGTTGCTGATTTCTGGACAAATCATTCTGTCCAATTTTTCTAAATAATAGTTAACAATTTACCAGGAAAGCTTTGTTCTTGCTAGAAAGGTTATTCCAGGCCTCTGGTCGATTGCATTCTCTTGCATTAATGTGGCAGTGCTGAAAGAAATTTCACTCAAGTCAGATTGTACAGATGTTCAGTGTATGAAAATTCAAAAGTTCAGAAATTTGAAAGTGCAGAAAGCTTCCTAGCATATATTTAAGAATGAAAGTGAGTTGGTCCATATTTGAAACATAAAAATTCTGGTCAGTCCCATATACACCAGTTAGTGTGAAAATCTGTAAAGCCAACAGTATTCCATCATCTCTATTTAATTGTGGCTTATTCCTGCATCTCAGAATTGACACCTAGGTCAGCTAAATAAAATGTAAGCTCATTTGTGAAACATGTTTTCTTAGAGAATCAAACTCTTTAAGCATTGAGAGAGCATTTTCTTGAACCATTAGAAGATCAATCATCCTCTGATTTTTAGTTTGGAGTTGGCCATGGGACAGTTGCTGTAGTATCATCTCCTAGCAAATTTTCTGGGAACAACTTCAAGAACATTAAATTAAAATCAACACAATGGTATCTTTTCCCTCAGTGATGCATTAGGAACCCTGCTGCTGTCAGCAATGGTGTCGGTCCCAAGCCTGTATAAAACAGGAAGGTGCTGCAGTTGGGTTTGTGACTCACTCATGTAAAACCTTATTGTGAGGAAACAGTTCAGTTAAATCCAAATTTGAGGATGGTAGGTGCAGTTGGAGCCAAAACCCAAGCATGACAGATCTCAGTGAAAGCCGAATGAAAGCTGAGATCTTGACTCATCGAATCCTGATGACAAAATCTGTAACAAGAGTAGACATATGGAATGGGCCTACTTTGTATAGTATTGGAAAATTGGCACAAGTTATATGAGAAATTAAAAAATACCCTTTGAATGTGCTTGACATCAGTGAGACAAGATGGACAGGGAGTGGCAAGATGGTGTCTGATGGTGCTATTGTCTTATACTGAGAAAGAGGAACACACCCAAGAGATGTAGGAGCTATGCTGGATAACATCACAGCGAAGACTGCTGGCTTAGGAGTCAGTGAATGACAGATTAATAACAGCCAGGCTACAAACAAGACATGTCAAGTGTACAATAATCCAAGTATATGCACTGACAGATGCAGCAGGCAATGGTGAAAAGGATACATTCCATGAACAAGTGCCGCAAGTATTGCCTAACTATGATATCATGTTGATTATAGGCCACTGCTATACACAAATTGGCAACAACTTTATTGGCTGGGAAGAAGTCATGAGTGGGGCAATGGAAGGCATCCAAAGTGATAATGGCAAACAGCTCTGTGGCACAAATATAGGAGACAATCTCTTCCAGCACAAGAGGCTTCACTAGCTGACACGGAGATCACCAGACAATGCAACTGTCAACCAGATATTTCTTGTTTGTATATCTAAGAGATGAGTGTCACGGGTTCCCCCCCGCTCCCCAGGTGCCACCTGGAACTGGGGTACCCCCGAGCCCTAACTGAGTCATAGCAGCCATTACTTACCGGCCGGCTAAAATGTTTACAGGAAGGCTGAGCTTTTCCACAGATCATTGTCTTTGTTGATGAGTCATTAGCACTATCTAGCTTCATCATTGTTGTACCTGAAAGGCGGGCTGTGGATGTTTTTTGCAGAGTAAACGCATTTAAATATTCATAACTTCAGATACAAAAATGATACATGCATACAAATAGGATAATCATATTCAGCAAATCATAACTTTTCCAATGACACCTTACATGACCCATCTTGTACAAAATGCATCATAATTATGCCATAATCATATAATAATCATACCCCCATAATGAATGTGGGGTGTAGTGTCACAATGAGCATCTTCTTTGGGGGATATCAGAGTCAGCAAAGGAGCTGATGTTGGCTCAGATAATTATCTTCTAGCAGCCACATTAGAACTTAAACTCCAAAAAATCACAAAGGTGTACAAAAAGTGTTATAGCAATAGAGAAGTTCAGGGATAAAGAAATGCAGATCAGACTTCAGATTTCATTTAGGAACCATTCCAATGTTTTACAGGACCAGGCTGATGAAAGTCTGGAAGAAGGTGGTAGTCAAGATAGCAGAGGGAAGTAATGGGCTTCCAAAGAGGGTGGAAGAAAGATGCATGGATTATATCTGGAACATGGGCAGTGATTGACAATTGGAAAGCTCTGAAGGCAAAAAAGAAACAGCGCGAGGCACAGGTAGAAGTCTTAAAGGCATATGAAAGATACAAAGGAAAAGATAAAGAAGAGATGCAGGAAAGATAGAAACAACAAGGAGTCCGGTGGCACCTTAAAGACTAACAGATTTATTTGGGCATAAGCTTTCGTGGGTAAAAAACCTCACTTCTTCAGATGCATGGAATGAAAGTTACAGATGCAGGCATTATATAATGACACATGAAGAGAAGGGAGAACCTCACAAGTGGAGAACCGGTGTTGACAGGGCCAATTCGATCAGGGTGGATGTAGTCCACTCCCAATAATAGATGAGGAGGTGTCAATTCCAGGAGAGGCAAAGCTGCTTTTGTAATGAGCCAGCTGCTCCCAGTCCCTATTTAAGCCAAAATTAATGGTGTTAAATTTGCAAATGAATTTTAGTTCTGCTGTTTCTCTTTGAAGTCTGTTTCTGAAGTTTTTTTGTTTAAGAATAGTTACGTTTAAATCTGTTATAGAATGTCCAGGGAGATTGAAGTGTTCACCTACTGGCTTTTGTATGTTACCGTTTCTGATGTCCGATTTGTGTCCATTTATTCTTTTAGGTAGGGACTGTCCGGTTTGGCCAATGTACATGGCAGAGGGGCATTGCTGGCACATGATGACATATATAACATTAGTAGACGTGCAGGTGAATGAGCCCTTGATGGTGTGGCTGATGTGGTTGGGTCCTCCGATGGTGTCACTAGAGTAGATATGGGGACAGAGTAGGCAACGAGGTTTGCTACAGGGATTGGTTCCTGGGTTGGTGTTTCTTGGTGTGGTGTGTAGTACTCAAATGGGAAATCTCCTGGAGTTGACAGAATTTAAGCAGAGGTACTAAAGGTGGGAAGTGAACATCTGATTGACTACCTAACAAAACTCTAACAAAATACAGGTGAAAGAACAAGTGCCACAAGATTGGAAAGATGATATCATTGTGGCATTGTCAAAAAAAGGAGTGATCTTATTCGGTGCATGAACTGGAGATGTATTATACTGCTATCATCCTGCGTAAAGTATTGTCTACCATTATGCTGAATAGAATGAAGAAGGCAGTGGATGAAATGTTGAGAGGAACAGGTGCACCATGTGGTGAACTGATATTCACCCTTTGACAGATCATCGAAAAAGCTACTCTTTGGCAAAGACTTATCTTAATCAATTTTATTGACTTTAAGAAAGCATTCAGTAGTGTCCACAGAGATCCGCTCTGGGATACCAAACAAGCTGATCAATGTAAGCAATAGACTTGGTGATAAAACAGACAACACAAGACATTGTGGATGGTTTAAAATAGATTAGTGGAAATGAGTTACATGAGGTTGACTTTGCTGACAACATTCCTTTTCTAAGTATGATGAAGAATGGAATGACTGCCCTTACATCAGAGGTTGAACAGGAAGCAGCAAAAATTAGATTGAAAGTAAATGCAGAGAAAACTCAGATTATAACAGTAGGAAACTGGAAAACTGTTGCAAAGGTGTACATGGATGGAAAAGAAATCGAACAGGTAGAAGAATTCTCCTTCCTGGGGAGTGTGGTGACATTTGAAGGTGGCTGCAATAAAGATATTCATATGAGATAAGGAAAAGCAAACACAGATTTTGGAAAAATAAACAACATCTGGTCAGAGATCTCCATACCCAATTAAAGGTTACATTATACCATGTGATTGTACTGAGCATGCTACTGTGTGTAGCATAGACTTGGCTGATAAGGACTAACAAAAAAGGAAGCTGCCCATCACAGATGGCTGAGGAAGATATTCTACATTTCATGGAAAGGCAAAATAATACATGTGAGAGTAAGAGAGCTGACAGAGCAGGACATGTTAGGAAATGTCCCAGAAAGAAGGTTTGTGGTTGGGACATGTACACCATATGGTAGATAGGAGACATGTTAAGTAAACACTGAATTGGGTACATGAGGGAGGAAAGAGAAAGTGAGGAAGGCCAAGGAAGAATTGGCAGGGGATGGTGACAGAAAGATTGAATGATCTGGCATCAGCTGGGAAGAAGTACCACAACTAGCGAGTGACCGTAATCAGTGGAGGAACTGGACTGCCCATTGTGTCAATGGCTCAGGAGGAACTAAGGTCTAAGGATGCATTGGGGATTTTTCAGGTGTACTTTAGGTAGTTTTTATTTTATTTTTTTCCTGGGAATTTATCAGTGTTTATTACCACAACAACAAAAACAGGTGAAAATCAGTGCAAAAACCTATTAATAATTTTTCTAGGTAAATATTGGGGTTTATTTGAAAAGTTTTCAGTAGATTAATGCTTTGAATTCTGTTCATCCATATGGTTAGCTGCAGAACTCAAAACACAATACCACCTCTGAGCTTAAGAAAACAATATATCTCTAATCCCCAAATACAACTTTTCATTTCAATAAACAGTTTACTGTTGCACACTTAGAACTATTAGCCTATAAATAATTACATTTAATAACTGGGCCACACCATTTGCAGAGCATCCACTCAACTTCATCCTTTTGTCCTGTTTTTGTTTTCTTAAAACTTTCGAATACCTGTTCTTCCTTGTGTTCTGAAACGTATTCTGATACAGATTTTCATTTTCTTCCCATTTTAGTGTATCATATTTAAACTATCTGCTAACAGCTTGAAATATGTATGTGGTGGGCATGAGAGTCATCAGTACGTTCAGATGCGCACACACTTCAGAGCTTGCGTGCATGCCTGTTTGTTTATGTATTAGTCTAGAAGATGCACAAAACAGCCTTACTTCAACAGGCAGCTTTGCATATACACACAGACTAATGTATGATTGTAATACATGTATCTCATTCAATGTATTGTATTTTCATAATAAAACAAGTTATTTTTTATATATTTGAATGATACAAAAGTAGGGTGAAAATCTGAAAAAACTGAATAATACTTTTTGTAAAGCCGAGGAATTTTTCAGTAAAAATCAGATTAAACTGAAAACAAAGGGGTTTAATGATAGGACTCCATGAACCATAAATGCAGAGCCCCCATTCTCTGTCAGGAGATGAGGCACAAAGGGTGGATAGTGACTCTTGATAGTACTAGGGCATTAGGGCTTGTCTGGGGTTCAAGCCCAATAAGTGTAAAGAAAGAATGTATACAGTGACTTGGATATTACCCTAGTGTGGTGGAAATGATGCATTTTCAGAATTCTAGTTGAAATGTGCATGCTCAGAAGGAAAGCACATAGATGATTCTAATATGTACTATAAATAGCATAATTTGAATTGCTCATATAAATAGTCTAATTCCTCATTAAACCCATCAATCTCATAAATAAGGTTTCCTATACCATAATAAATGCATGCAAAACATATTTGTAAATAAGATTAAGGGGGACACATCTGCAAAATCAAAGACCTTTGCATTGGACATTGTTGGCTTTTGTTAGTTCTTTCATTTTGGGTCTGTGTGTACCCCAAGGAATACTCGAGACCATAGTAAAGGTGGGTGAAAAGGAAAAACAGTGAAAATATATCCTGAGTGTGACAGCAAATCAGCAGACTGAATGATTGTGTTAAATAAAAGTAAATAAACAAAATTCTATCGTCAAATACTTTTCCTAATTTATTTCTTTGGTCTTCAGAATTCCAGCACCGTGGTTGGGGATGTGAGGCTAAGGTCAATAATTAAGCTAGGTTTTAGCTGTGCTTTGGCAACGATTAAAGTAGGATGGAGTGAGCCAAGCACAGCTGCCTACCAAAAGGTTCTAGGTGGAGTGCAAAGCTTCCATTGAGAAGTCATAATTTTCAAAAGTGACAAGTGACTTTTTGTGTGCCTCATTTTTCAGTGTCCAACTTGAGGCACTTAAAGGGGCCTCATTTTTCAGAGTTATGTGCTCACCACTTGCTAAAAATCAGACTGCTTAAGGTGCCTCTAGTTGGGTAAACAAAATGGAGCCACCCCAAATTACTAGTTAGCCTCTGAAAATTTAGACCATGGTGACTGGATAATGCAACATCAACTGTAGGGTGTAAATTAGGGTAGAATTTGCCTAATATGGATAAATCTTGCCTAACCAGAGAAATTAAAATATCATAGACATGTAGGGCTGGAAGGGACTTTGAGAAATCATCAAGTCCAGCCCCCTGTGCTTAGGCAGGACCATGTAAACTTAGACCAGCCCTGAGGTCACCAGAGGCTTTTCTTGCGGCTATAGCCTCTTGAGTGGTGATTGAGGGAGGAGGGGCAAAACAGCGGCCCCTCCTTTGGGGCTGTCAAGAGGGGTTGGGCTCTGCCCTCCTCTGGAGCCACAAATACCGGAGGAACAGACAGCTGGTGTGTGTTCCCCACCTTCCCAGGGGCAGTGGGGCTCAGGCTTCTGGCCTCAGTCCTGGGGTAGTGGGCGACAGGCTCCGGCTGCATGGCAGCGGGCTCCGGCCACAGGCTCTGACCGTGGGACTTCGGGCTCTGGGCTTGGGCTACGGCAGCAACGGGTTGCATCTCCCGGCTGCAGGACTCCATCCCCAGGCTCACCATCCCCCTCATGGTCCCTGCTGCCTCCCTACCCACCTCCCCATTCAAGGCTTAACTTGCACCCCAGCTTGCCAGGGCTGAGTAAGTCTGCTGTGAAAAGTGATATTTGCAAGTTTGTTAATATCACTTTTCACTGCCTCCGGGCTAGCTAAGGGATCTGCTGCTGTGAAACGTGATATTAACAAACTTGCAAATGTCACTTTTCACAGCAGCAAACTTACTAGCTAGCAAGTCTAAAAAATTCAAACAAAAAGCAGAAGAAACAATAAAAAAGGACAAGTACATGCAGAGCACCTTATTTGTGTTTCTATTCTGTTTAGGTCCAGTAAAGAATGGAGACAACTGTACGTTATTTTTAATATTGAGTCTTCAAAAAACCCCTAATTAATAAATTACTATGATTTGGACATGTATATATGCATATTTATTTGTTTTTTCTAAAGTTAGTTAAATACTTCAAGAAAAATTGTCTGAGCGGCCACCAGTAAGAGGTGATGTCTGCATTCTGAGGCCACCAAAAAAATTATTGTGAGAACCCGGCCCTAGCCTCTGTTTGCCAGAAGCTGGGAATGGGTGGCAGGGGATGGATCACTTGATGATAACCTGTTCTGTTCATTCCCTATGGGGCACCTGGCATTGGCCACTGTCGGAAGACAGGATACTGGGCTACATGGACTTTTGGTCTGACCAGCATGGCTGTTCTTGTGTGTTTGTCCAACCTGTTCTTAAAAAAGCCTCTAATGATGAGGATTCCACAACATCCCTTGCAAGCATATTCCAGTGCTGAACAACCCTTATATTTAGAATATTTTCCCTAAAATCTAACCTAAATCTCCCTTGTTGAAGATTAAGCCCCCATTACTTCTTGTCCTACCTTCGGTGGACATGGAGAATAATTGATTGCTGTCTTCTTTATAAAAGCCCTCACTATACTTGAAGATTGTGACAAGGTTCCACCTCAGTCGTCTTTTCTCAAGACTACGTTTGTGCAGTTTTCTTCACCTTTCCTCATGTCAGGTTTTCTAAACCTGTTATAATTTTTGTTACTCTCCTCAGGATTTTCTCCAGCTTGTTCACATCTTTCCTAAATTGTGGCACCCAGAATTGGACACAGTTCTCCAACTGAAGCCTCACAATGCCACTTAGAATGGGACAATTACCTGCCGTGTTCTGCATATTACAACTCTTGTTAATACAATAATCATGTTAATATATGTCCCAGAAATCTCTCTGGTTAGGTAAGATTTATCCATATTAGGCAAATTCCACCCTAATTTATACCTGTGTAATCTGACTCAGGGTGGAATTTGGTTCATTGCTTTCAGAGAAAGAATCAGGTCATGACCTCTGTCCATCATTTTATGAATGTAAAGCAGGAAATTCATGGTGAAACGTGTCCCATATTTTATGAGTGGGAGTGGGAATTTGGATCTGGGGTTTTGATTTGAGCCCATCTGTAATTTTGACCCAAAGATTTTAACTTTGAGAGAGAGAGATGTCCCTGTGGGTGCTCCACTCCAGGTGTTGGTGCATCTCTGCGCCTTCGCACAGAGATTTTTACAGCAATGCCTGTGCAGGCTGTGCATGTGCGGTGCCTGCCTCACGCGCCAACTGTGCCTCAATAGCACACATGTGCAGCTGGGCTCTCCAGTTCCTTCTCTACCGTCCTGGCCTGAGCTGGAGCTCAGCAGACTCGCTCAATTTTTTTTCCACTTTAGCAAGTTTAGTTAGTTTTTACATACTTTTACCCAGTATTTAATTTGAATTCTCCTTTTCCCGTTCTTGGCAAAGAAAAATTTTTTTTTTCCCCTTCCCGTTTTCCTGTCAGTTCATACTATGCCTGGCTCACCAGGTTTTAAGAGATGCACTACATCCAGAGATGCCATTCCCATCTCGGACAGCCACTCTCTATGTGTTCACTGTTTGGGGGAGTCCCACATCTCCCAAAAATGTGCCCAGTGCAGAAAGTTAAAGGCCAGGGCATGAAAAGACAGAGACCTGAGACTCAAGTTAATCTCAAAGGAGAAGTCCCTCAGACCTGCCTCTGACCCAGGTGCAGAGTCCTCTTCAAGACAAAGTCCAGCTAGGTCAGTAAAGGATAAAAAAATGGCCACCTTCCTCTCCTCACAGAGAGCAACTGCGTTCCAAACGATCTCCGAGCAGGTCTGTCTTGTCGGTGCTGACCGCTGTGCGGCTCAGCACGTACGATGCTCCGGGCACCTCCGGCACTGCCTGTATCCCGGCTGCTGCTGAGGCTTCAGGCTTAAAGTTGCCTGCCTCTTCTCATACGGCACAGATCAGCACTGCAAAAGACCCAGTGCCAATTCAGCAAAACCTGCCCATGCCACAGCCAAGTACGATTGCTGCCGCGGCACCAACACCTCAACCACTCATGCCTGCCCATATGGCACAGCAGCACTCGGCATCGGCCGACCCCACGGCACTGCCGTCGCCTCCAACACAATATACTATGGCTGCAACTACCTCAGTACTGCAGTTCATTCATTCAAGGGATTTGCTAGTATCACTGACCCCAGAATCCCCGCTGCTCGGTACTGATCTCTCACCAGAACCATCCGCATGGCTTTGACAGCTAACCATTATTCCCTCTCACTTCTCTAGTGATGAGGATGATGATGTTCAGGGATTTTTTTCATCATACCATTCCTCCCCTCTTCGCACTCCTACTAGCATGGGACCAAGGAGATCAAAGTCCTCATATTCCAAGGACCTACCACCCTGGTATAGACACCCGAGGATGGGACCACCAGTGCCATGCCCCAGTCAATGGCATTACAGGAGCCCATGAGGATCATACAGGAGACACTATAGTGACTGACACAGCCCCAGAAGAGATGACAACAGATCTCCTCCTGAGCCTGTGCATACTTCTGCAACTAAAGGACAGGAACAATCTGCAACCCTGCACATGGAAGAGGGGGCACCTGACACCTCTCCAACCAATAATAACTCATCGCCCTCACCAGACGAGGCTATTATTGCCCCACCTCCAACAACAGCAGATGATGTTACTCATTTTCCGGACCTCTTCAAAAGATTGGCTAACAAACTCAAGATTACTCTGGAGGAGGTGTTGGAAAATCACCACAAGCTGACCAACATATTACAACCTTCCAGCACATCCAAGATTGCCCTCCCTATTAATGCAGCCATTATGGACCCTGCCAAGAATATCTGGCAAACACCAGCAATTCTAACCCCTACCTGCAAACGCTCAGACCGGAAATACTATGTCCCATTCAAGGGCTCAGAATTCCTTTTCACACACCCAGCACCAAATTTGGTGGTAGTTGAAGCAGCCAACCAAAGGAACAAATAGCAGCATTTGTCCACCCTTGTCCAATCCCTCTGACAAGGACAGTAAAAGACTAGACCCACTCGGCTGAAAAGCTTATGCGTTATCTACACTGCAATTCAGGGTGGCTAATTACGTGGCTCTACTGGCCAAATATGACCACAGAAATTACAGGAAACTCATGGACTTTATTAATGACATCCCAGAAGACAAGAAACAACGATTCAAAGCCGTAGTCTCTGAGGGACAAATCATTTCTCACACAGCACTACAGGCTGCCCTTGATGCTGCGGATATGGCTGCCAGGTCCACCATGACGGCTGTCGTTATGCGTCGGGCTTCATGATTTACATCTTCTTTCCCACGTGAGATTCAAAATACCATGGAGGATCTCCCCTTCGATGGAAAGAAGTTATTCACTACAAAGACCAATGAAGTGTTGTACACCATGAAGGACTCCAGAGCGACGCTCAGATCCCTAGAAATCCACACACCATCGACTAGAATGAGACAATATAGGTATCAGCCTTATCAATGCCCACGTTGTCCGGCCTACACTCAACAACACCAGAGATTATATGATCAACAAAATCAACAACGCCAGAGACCTAAGCACCAATGTCATCGCCCCACACCGTCGGCACTGTCCCAACCCCCACCACCTAACAAGCAGATTTGAAGCTATGGTCAAGGGTATAGAAGACCTCCCACCCACTCCAGCGCTCATACTACCTACCCAGATTTTTGAGCACCGTTTGCTCCCTTTCTACCACAACTGGCAGGCCATCACTACGGATTAATGGGCCCTAGAGGTCATCAAATTGGGCTACTCCATTCCCTTCCTGTCTATATCCCCCCCCCCGTCCCTCTTTAGGAACTCCTCTCATGACCACTTGCTACACCGAGAGGTACAACATCTCCTGCAAATAGGAGCAGTGGAGACAGTGCCTGACCAACACAAAGGAAAGGGGTTTTACTCCCACTATTTTTTAACAGAAAAGAAAGATGGGGGATGGCCATTTGCAACCTCAGACGACTCAACAAGTTTGTCAAAAAGCAAAAATTCAAAATGGTTACCCTCACAACCATAATTCCAGCGCTGGAGCAGGAGACTGCTTTTCAGCCCTAGACCTGCAGGATGCCTATTTTCATGTAATTATACATCCTGCCCACAGGCATTTTCTCAGATTTGTTATGGGCTCAAATCATTACTAATACAGGTTCTGCCCTTTGGCCTCTCAACAGCACCCTGCGTTTTCTCCAAGATTCTCGCGGTGGTAACGGGTCACCTAAGGAAAAAAGGAGTGATAATTTTTCCTTACCTGGATGATTGCCTGCTCAAAGTGCAGACTTTCGAGGAGGCCGTTCAAGCCATACATATGACCATTGACTGTTTCCAGGATTTTGGCCTACAAATAAACAAAAATAAATCCACATTGACTCTTACTCAACAACTGGAGTTCATAGGTGCACACCTCGATTCCATAACCAGACTTGCATCTCTCCCGCTCGACAGATTCAACATCATAAGGAATCGACGTCTGTGGCTTTCCTACGTAACATTTCCCTCGCAGATATTTGCAAGACTGCCACTTGGGCTTCTGAGCATACATTTGCAAAACACTATGCTCTTACTCAAGGACTCCTAACTGATACTTGTAAGGGCCGGGCTGTGTTATCCACAGCTTTCCTACCAGATCCGAAGTCCCTACTTCCTTAAGAGACACTGCTTTTCAGTCAACTGGAGTGGAGCACTCACAAGGATATCTCTTGAAGAAGAAGAGGACGTTACTCACCTGTGCAGTAACTGACATTCTTTAAGATGAGTGTCCCTGTGGGTGCTCCACTACCCATCCTCTTCCGCTCTGCTTTGAAGTCAAGAGTGGTCTCCATTGTAGAGATGGAACTGAGGAGCCTGGCCATGCAAATTGAGATTCGGTTGGCACGTGAGGCCTGTGTGGGTACTGTCGTAAAAATCTCCAAGCGAAGGCGCAGGGCACACCGACACCTGCAGTGGACACCCACAGGGACACCCATCTTGAAGAACATCAGTTACTGCACAGGTGAGTAACCTCCTCTTCTTCCATTTTCCTTTTGGGGTACAATTGTAGGCAAATAATTTGCAATGAATTAACTAATTAGCAGTATTCATAGAAGCAAACTACTTCACTTCTTTACATTTCCCAACTATGTAGGTATGGATTCTCCATTAATTCAAAAAGTATAGCAGTTAACGCATCATCTTTATAAGTGGGCATTTAATAATATGCCACCTGTGATTGAGGAGGTTTGAAGCCTTACTGTGAAAATGATTAAGGTCCTGGAAAAAAGAGGTTCTTTAATGATGGATTGCTATAGAGTACAGGGATGAGAACATAAAGCTTTCACATTTTACATAGTACCTTTTACTAAAATAACAGAATCAGCAAATTCACATGTCTTACAGTCGTTATTAATAGTCACCATAAAGCAGCTAATAAAATAAAATTACAGCATTGGACGTAGTTTCTGTGCTCTGAGCCTGGCTAGCTCAAGTAGTCTTCTACATAACTGGTAAGTCAAGAAAGTTTTGGGATTGAAATAAATACATTCAATGGAAAAGAAAGTTCAGAGTTATTGTTCTTCAGTTGTTTTTTAAAAAAGAGAACAATGGAGACTAAGTACTGTTTTATGTTGCAGCCATTGAACAGTAAATCAAATTATTACGTAATCCATGCTGCATAGGGAAAACGAAAACTTTTCTCTTTACATATATGGACCAAATTCTACAATGTTACATCCCTGCGGAAGTTAATGGGAAATAGACGAGTATGTGAGCGCTGAATTTTGTCCATGTTCGATTTTTACAACATTCCTGTCTTCAACTGGTGTAAGTCTGTTGGGGTCAATGGAGCTACACTGATTTACATCAGTTGTGGATCTGCCCCTACATACTACTGTGTTCCAAAAGTAGTAAATAAAATGTTAGATACTCTCCTTTTAATTTAAACTTATATGAACTCTTGCAGAAAAGGATATACCCATAATAAGTTATTACCGTGCAACTTATTGATATAAAAAGTGATGATGGAATATGAACAAACTACTTTCAATAGAATGTCAATAGAATGAAAGAAAACCCTTTTCCAAATTATAGACTACTTCTCCAATAGAAGAATTCAAATCTTAAATATTATAACCAAACATGGCACTTATTTGAATTAATATTGTGTCTTCTGAATAGAACTTGTTTGCCTGTCAGTCTTCAAACCAATGCTTCTAGCTTTTAGCTTAGATATACTTGGAATGAGACAGTGACAATGTACGCTACATATAAAAGCACTAGCATATGGAGTAGCAAAAACCAACCTCTTTATGTTGTTGAAAATTAAACATGTTTGCTCCCTAAGAATAACCAGAAAGAAGAGTTAGACTCTCCCTTCACTTACATCTGTGTCACCCCATTGATTTACATACTATTAACTGAAGGCAAAATTTAGCCTAAAATGGGAGGCACCAAGAACAAAGCACTTTATGATTCTATTTGCAGAAATATAAAATTAGGGAAATTTAGACAGGTAATCTATCTGAAGTGCTCAGGAAGTGGTATGAAGCCCATAACCGCGTGTCTGCTTACCACTTATTTAACCTTGTTAATGGAACCACCTGCAGGGAAATCAACCAATAAACATCCCTGGTGTCCTGAACCAATGTGCAGATTTACTTCTAAAACAGCTCCATGTGGTGTTTTAGTGGCTTCTTGTTTGTTCGGTTGTTATAACTAAGGCTAAGCTTTTTGTCATGATCAATAAAGAAAAATTAATGGAAACCCTTGACTTGTCCCTGACTTTTATTAAAAATATCCATGATAAAATGGGAAAGGTCTGGGTAACTGCGGGGTGACTGGGAGGTCCAGGGCCCCCACCACCTGGGGGCAGGCTCAGAGCTCCAGGGTCCCCTGCCCCCTCCCCGCGGCGGCCGGGGAGCTGCTGAGTACCCTTACTGCCCATGGCTGCTGGGGGTACCTTACAGCTCCCTGCCACTGCGTGAGGCAGCGGGACCCTGCAGCTCCCAGCCGCTGGGGCTGAAGTCACGGAGGTCTTTGGAAGTCACGGATTCCATGACTTCCACGACCTCCCTAACAAAATCGTAGCCTTAGTTATAACGAGGATGTTTCTGAGGTTGGCAGCCCTAGAAATGTTCCCTGAAGAATTCCAGAGTTCCATTGTCTAATTCAGTGGGAGAAACAGGCCTCTTAATCAGGTTGATGCTACAACAATATCACTAAATCCTAGGGCTGTTGATTAATCACAGTTAACTCAGGCGATTAACTCAAAAATTAATTGTGATTAATCGCACTGTTAAACAATAGAATACCAATTGAAATTTATTAAATATTTTGGATGTTTTTCTACATTTTGAAATATATTGATTTCTATTACAACACAGGATACAAAGTGTACAGAGCTCACTTCATATTATTTTTATTACAAATATTTGCACTTTAAAAATGTAAACAAAAGAAATAGTATTTTTCAATTCATCTCATACAAGTACGGTGGTGCAAGCTTTTTATCGTGAAAATGTAACTTACAAATGTAGATTTTTTTTGTTACATAACTGCATTCAAAACCAAACCAATGTAAAACTTTAGAGCCTACAAGGCCACTCAGCCCTACTTCTTGTTCAGCCAGTTGCTAAGACAAACAAGCGTCGGTCTGCTCTGCTTTGGATCGCTATTGAGCAGAACCAGTCATCAGCATGGACACGTTCTCTAGTATGGTGGTTGAAGCATAAAAGGACATATGAATCTTTAGCGGACCTGGCATGTAAATATCTTGCGACGCCGGCTAAAACGGTGCCATGCAAACACCTGTTCTCACTTTCAGGTGACCTAAAAAAGAAGCCGGCAGCATTACCTCCTGCAAATTGTAACCAAACTTGTTTGTCGGAGCGATTGGCTGAAGTAGGACTGAGTGGACTTGTACCGGTAGGTTTTACATTGTTTTCTTTTTGAATGCAGTTATTTTTTGTACATAATTCCAGATTTGTAAGCAGGACCGGATTAATCTTTTGTGTGCCCGGCGCCAAACATTAGTGGGCCCCCATGGAGGCAATGGAGCATGGCGCAGGGAGGCCAGTCCCCGGAGCGAGGGGCCAGCTAGAGGCAATGGGACACGGCATGGCAGGAGAAGCCCTGCTCCGCCCAATCCAAGGGCACTATTTACAAACCGGCAGTTGCCAGACGTACAGTGGCCTGCCCAGCCCTGTGCTGCCAGCATGCCCCTTCCCCTTGGGGGCAGGCCCATGCCACATCCCACAGCCCCCCCCCCCGACTCCCTATGGCCAGAGGCCCCCCCCCGGACCCACTATGCCCAGCGCCCACCCCAGACCCACCCACAAATGCACAGCGCCCTGCAAAACACCACCCCTGCCCACAGCCCCTCCACAGCTGCCCAGCACCCTCCACAGAACCCCAACTCCCTAGTGCCCCAACACACAGATCTTCCCTGCCCCTTCACAGCCCAGCATGCCCCATACTCCCCACAGACCCACTCCCCCAAGCCCTGCCTCCCGGCCGCACTTACCAGCCCTGCTGGGAGGTGACTGTGCCTGCTGGGCTGAGCCAGCAGCGCAGCCGGGACCGGGAATTGCTCCAGCCCCTCAGGAGTGGCGCGATCTGCCAGGCCAGGGCCTGCGCCAGCCGGGCTCCCTCAAGACACACTTGCCTGGAGGGGCCCAGCCAAGCCCTCCACACTGTCTCCCCCGTCCCCCACACCTCTGGCTGAGACTGGCCAGGCTTCTGCACCAGTCCCAAGCAGCTCAGCTTCAGGGAGACAGTGGGGGCCCCACAGGTGGTGGAAAGCAGAGACTGCCCAGAGCCAGAGGTGCACTGGGGTCCCGCCAGGGGGCTGAGAGGAGCAGGGGGTGGGGCCATGGAGCGGAGAGGAGCCCTCGGTCAGCCGGCAGGCAGGCTGAGAGGAGCAAGTGGTGGGCGGGGCGAGCCAGCGGGATCTTGGGGTGCAGTGCAAGCGGAGCAGGCTGGGGCCCCTTCTCAGCATGGGTCCGGCTCCATGGAGCCATTGTAAATCCGGCACTGTTAAGTTCAACTTTCATGATAAAGAGATTGCACTACAGTACTTGTATTAGGTGAATTGAAAAATACTATTTCTTTTGGTTTTTTACAGTGCAAATATTTGTAATTAAAACTAAATATAAAGTGAGTACTATACACTTTGTGCTCTGTGTTGTAATTGAAATCAATACATTTGAAATGTTGAAAACATCCACAAATATTTAAATAAATTGTATTCTATTATTGTTTAGCAGCGTGATTAATCACGATTAATTTTTTTAATCGCTTGACAGCCCTATTAAATGCACTAATCAGTTACTGCCCAACTGGATGGAAATATCAGATATTCAATCAAACCACCCACTGCTGCTCAGAACACCCTGAGCTGATAGTCAGCTGTGGGAGGCTGGGAGCATAAGGAGCTACCTGATATGTGGAAAGATCATGAACCTGCTGCTATTGTACTATACCATTTGCAGAAACTATATGGAGAGGAGCTTTAGAAATGTAGGTGCTAGCCTACTCTTTTTCCTAATGTAGGATTGAATTGCAGAATAGCAGATAACTCATGAATTTTGAAGAATTTGCAGCTTCTGTGTAACAGTTCACAAAAGCTCTGTTGATCATACGATGCTTGGTCAGAGTTATCCATAACATTTGTTGGTGTTTACTAGGGGATTCTGTGCATATAAACGTCAACATAATTTTTATTACTCTGAATTCTAAAGGAATAACTTGCCATTTATTATAAAGTAACAGCTATACAATATTTACTATAAAATTAGGGATTTTTCCATTTTTGTGGAAGTGCTTGACCCATTACAACACTTGCACTTTCCAGTTTGGATGGAGATAGATTTGAACTGAAAACTAAATCATATTTACTTACATGCTGCTTAAATTGTACAAAATCAGAGCAAATTCTGTTGTGAAGGGTTAAATATAGAACTTCAGTATCTTGAGTTGTGGGAACATTTATGTGCAGGTACAGTCCAAAGAGGACTTTTTCTTATCACAGATTTAGTACAGGTCACTGTAGTGCTATTATCATTAGTAATAAATTAAATCAGATCTGGCTATACTAATATCCAGAAAATTGTAAATTCATAGAATGGCTCGAAGTTAGCAAGAAGTAAAACCCTCTCTCCTCCCCTACTCAAAATAGTGAACTAAATAAATAATAGTTATATTAATGCTACTTAGCACCACTAAAGAGTTTTTAATTGATAGACCTCAAGGAACATTTTTAGATGTGGATAAGGGTCATTATCCCGATTTTAAAAGTGGGGAAACTGAGGCAAGAGAGGTTACATGACTTGGTACTCAAACCTCCTGACTCCCATGCTGAATGCATTATCCAGTAAAATACTTTTGAGTTACTATTTTAATAAAATCAGTATAATTTTCTTTAATTATACAAACAGATGTAAATAGTTTTACATTTGAACCCTTTTCTATCTATGGTATTTATCTTGCTTTTTATACTACCACCCATCAATATAGTATCTAAGCACCTCACATGTAAAATCAATAGAAATAATGAAGTCTCTAGTGGTCTTCATGGAGTCTCTGGCACTTCTCCCTTTTGGGGTCAAAATTCTGCTTGGGGTATGGTTTTTTGGGGATGCTGGGGTTGGGGAGGATGTTTGTATTGGGACAGCGCCACTTACTGTGGAAAAAGCTTTCTCAAAGAGGAAGGTTTTTATAACATTTCCTAAAGATGGCCAGGCTCTGACATTGTAGTAGTGGGGGTGGTTGCATTTTTTAAGAATGAGCTATAAAGTTGAGTGTCATCAGCGTACCGTTGGCAGCTAAGCCTCTAGTGTCTCACTACATCTCTGGGTGGGTCTCATGTAGATATTGAAGAAAAGAGGGGACAGTATTGATCACTGCGAGACTCTACAGGTGAGGGCTTTTGGGAGGGAGGAGCAGTTACCCATCACTGCTCTGAACTCTGCTGGAAAGGAACAGTTGGAGCTGTTATAGTGCTGGACCATCTACTTCAGCTGTGTCACATTAGCAGTGACACAGCTGGAGTCCACTGTGTCCACTGTGTCAAAGGCTTCAAAGAGGTCGGTAGTGTGAGCCTGGAGATACTATCTTCATCCCTGGACACGAAGAGGTCATCTTTTAGTGCCACCAGAGCTGTCTTTGTGCTGTGGCCTGGTCTGAATTTTGATTGTGAGATATCCAGGATGCTCACTGATGGGTTACTACTTTCACATTTATTTTGTCTAGCAATGAGAAGCTGGAGATGGGACAGGAGTTGGAGAGAGCTTTGGGGCTGAGTGTTGGCTTTTTGAGGATTGGGTGAACTACTGCATTTTTCAAGGAGCGTGGTAGGTGTGTTTCTCCGAAAGAGTCATTAACCATTTCCCTTAGTAGAAGACATAGTTGCTCTTTACTGGCTTTTACCAGTCAGGAGGGGCATGGATCTGTTTCACAGGTTGTGGCTTTAAAATGGCTTTGGTGTGCATGATAAGGCTAAACTCAGTCAGGGTGATGAGGTAAATAAAAATTTGGGAGTGGAATTTTCTTTCCCCGTCAGCTCCATACATATTTGGTTGATCTTATCAATGAAGTATGTTGGCAGCTTTTCACGGGGGTTGATGCTTGGGTCCGGTGTATTTCTAGACCTCCAATCACCATAGGAAAGAAGGATTGTCTTCTGGTCGAGGCACTAGAATGGGACTTGGAGCTATGGTGAATTCATGGCTTTGCCATGGACTTTCTGTATGACCTTGGACAACTTGTCTGATCTTTCTGCCTCAGTTCTTCATTTGTTAATGGGGATAATACAGTGGTTCTCAAACTTTTGTACTGGTGACCCCTTTCACATAGCAAGCCTCTGAGTGCGACCCCCCCCTTATAAATTAAAAACACTTTTTAAAAATATTTAACACTATTATAAATGCTGGAGGCAAAGCGGGGTTCGGGGTGGAGGCTGACAGCTTGTGACCCCCCCTCCCCAGTAATATCCTCGTGACCCCTCAAGGGGTCATGACCCACAGTTTGAGAACCCCTGAGATAATACTTCTGTACCTTATATGCTTATGGTGAGGATAAATACTTGAATGAGTGAGAGAAAGAGAGAGAGACAGTGTAAATAAGAGATAAGTGTAAACATAGAGTAAATCAAAAAGTCATAAAACTTTAATTAGAAGCTTCCCTGGCCTTTTGATTTATACATTGTGTATTGGCTGGTTGTGCAGGTTCTATATGGAAAGTTTAAAAAAAAATCCTCAAACTGTAATAAACTAAAATATAAAGTGAGAGAGATGGATCCCTTCTTGTGCCTAAGCTCTGGACCATTCTGTGCTACACCTGGTTCCAGCATGAGTTAGAGCAGCTCGTAGATAGACTACTCTAACTGACACCAGTGGTGTGTGGTCTCTAAGGGAACACATACCAGCTGAGAACTGGTAAAGCCAACTTCCTCCCTCCTTGCTTTCTCTCCTCCCCACCATCCCCTAATAGGTCTCCTGTGTGATTTGGGGTGTGTGTGGGGAAGTTAGCACAGGAACACACTGCCAGCCTTCTGCCAATTAAGAGCTTCCCTACCCATGGTGAGATTATCAGTTTTCTGATGCCAGTTCGAGTCTAGCTCCTCTGCATTGTCTGAGTGTCAATGTGAATCTGGCCCTAAATCTAGCATTTAACTCTAATTCAGGGTTAAATCCTGGTCCGATTGAAGTCACTGGGAGTTTGGCGAGTGAATTCAATGGAATCGAAATTTATCCCTAAAATAAATGTACAGAATACAGTTATTATAGTGCATGCTCAGTAAATGTAACTATAGTTTTAAGTCTTCAGATATATTTTATAATTGAGATGAATAGAAATGTGTGCAGTGAGTTGTGCGAATTCATAAATCAAGCAGATCAAATGTGGTCTCTCTCTCTCTCTTTTTCAAGTATCCTGTCCATGATAATATTGTGGAAAACAAGGTGTGTTAAAAAGTATTTAATTAGCTGGGATTTATTCTGTTGACTTAACAAGCATATTTTCTATTCTTCTTTGAAAATAAGTGCGTGTTCAGAGTTACACACCACTCTTTTTTTGTAATAAATTAAAATAAAAAGCAGCTACTATTGCAATAAAGTCTCGGTATGAGCTGGAGGGGTACCATGATGTAGTTAATGCCTGTTATAACTGGAGCTCCACAGCGAGTGGTAGTTGAGTGTATTTATAACATCCACTTCTTTGCTAGGAAGTTGGAAGAGAACAGGTAGGGCCATAACTGAGGATGAGGCCTTCACTCAGGCAAAGTCGAATGAACATCAGTGATGAACAAGAAGGATAATGAGAGTTTGCAGAGTAAGTATGGTGTAAAAACTAAGGCCCAGATGTTGCTTAGGGTTACCATTCGTCCGGATTCCCCCGGACATGTCCGGCTTTTTGAGCTAAAAATAGTGTCCGGGGGGAATTTGTAAATGTCCGGACGTCCCCCCCCATGCAGAGCGCGCGGCTAACAGGGCAGCCGGCCGGATGGTGCCACTTACATGCGGCTCCGACAGCCAGAGAGAGCTGCTCCTCCGCCTCCCCTGCAGCAGAGATCACTCCCTCTCTCCCTGCATTCGCAGATCGCCTCCGGCAGTCTGGAGCTCCTCCCCCACTGCTGCCCAGCATGCCGGAACTAAGGGCTCAGGCCGTTCCTGAGCAAGCTCACAGAGACATTAGGCGAAGGCCAACAACAAGGGAGCCAGGGGGTCGGAGAAGGGGCAGGGAGGTTTTGGAGGGGGCAGTCAAGAGACGGGGGGGTCGGGAGTTCGGGGGGGGCTTTCTGGGAGTGGGGGTGTGGATAAGGTTTTGGGCAGTCAGGGTACAGGTAGGGGGTAGGGTGCTAGGGGGCATTTGCGGGGGGTCTTAGGAGGGGGCAGTTAGGGGACAAGGAACAGGGAGGCTTAGGTAGGGGGTGGGGTTCTGGAGGGCAGTTAGGAGCAGGGGTCCCAGGAGGGGGCAGTCAGGGGACAAGGAGCGGGGGGGGTGTTTGGGAGTTCTGGGGGCGGGTGTCTCAGGGGGCAGGAGTGGGGAGAGGAATCGGAGCAGTCAGGGGACAGGGAGCAGAGGGGTTTAGATGGGTCGGGAGTTCTGGGGGGGACTGTCGGGGTGGAGAGTGGTTGGATGGGGCATGGGAGTCCCAGGGGTCTGTTTGGGGGTGGGGGTGGGGGTGTGGATAAGGGTTGGGGCAGTCAGGGTACAGGTAGGGGGTAGAGTCCTAGGGGGCCAGTTAGGATGGGGAGAGGGTCTCAGGAGGGGGCAGTCAGGGGACAAGAGGCAGGGAGGCTTAGGTAGGGGGTGGAGTCCTGGGGGGCAGTTAGAGGCAGGGGTCCCAGGAGGGGGCAGTCAGGGGAGGGTTGGAGGTTCTGAGGGGGGGAAGTGGGTGGGGCAGGGGTGGGGCTAGGGCAGGATGGGACGGGGCTCCCGTCCTCTTTTTTCCTTGCTGAAATACGGTAACCCTAATGTTGCTGTTCTGATTGCAGCATCAAGGGAGCTCTTTATTTGTGGCTATCCCATCTCCATGCTGAATAGGATTGTGGGTGTTTCCACCATGGCAGTATTTTTCTGTTCCTCCACTATAGGGCAAAGAATCTATGTGAAAAGCGGGACCAGGGATGGTGAACATAGCCTCTTGCTGTTGACTTTTCTGCTATTTCAAGTTTCTTCAGGAGCCTCTTTCCCCTAAGGAATCAGCGATGTTGTCCGAGAGCATGACAGAATTGCAGGGCCCAGAGCTGCTTCAGGTTCCCAGTCCAGATCACCCGTTATCCTTGGTGTGCCCAAGATTTGGATGATCCTGAAAGATCTGGGTATTTTGTGCTGCAATTTTGTGCTAAATTTCTTCCCTGGGAGAAGGGGGGCTAAGGGGAGAGGCAAAGCTTGCCCCTGAAACAGGGGTGATTTGTGTGTGTGTGTGTGTAATCTTGTGGAGTTTCAAGATGCCTAAGGTGGTGTTACCACATGAGCTGTCTCTTAAAAGAGTGTAGAATTTTATCTGTAATTAAGGAACTATAAAGCAATCTGAGGCCTCCAACTCTTGCTCCAAACCCAAAGTGATCCTGAACCAAGCTTTGACATAACTTTGGTTAAGTTTTCCTCATTGTTTTAAAAATATATTTTAAATCTACAAAGAGGGAAGAAACAAACCAAGAAGACCCTTCCTATCAGCTCACCCAAAGAAGCAAAAACAGTGAATCCAAAAATGAGGACAGAAGATGATAGCTTTAGTACCTTTAAAGCTTTTCTGTTCCAACATATAAAGTGATTTCAGTATATCCTACATTGGATGCACATGCATAACTATCAGTGGTAGTGAGTGGCACACACTAGCAGTGTAGTGGAACAGTTTAGATTCAGAGCTTTGGTGTTTGATGACTCTGTAGCCCATACAGTAAAAAAGATTTTGGTTTTCCACAGGCTGCTAAGGGCCCAGTCAACCATACACTAAGAAGAATGTGGATTGCTACTTTGAATAGTTTGATAGCAAGCCTGGTATTAAGTAATTGCAGGATCAGGCTTTTACACAGTGGCCTGGGGGAAAGCAAAACCTTTCTGGTGGATGGACTGCACAATAATTAAAGATTGAAGCCCTGGATCCAAACTGCCCCAGACTGCTTTTTTCTACCCACTGTATTTTTTTATATTTGTGCCCTTTTGAAGTGACACTTTGTGTTACTCTGCTTTGTCTCCCAGCCTTTCTCTTCTCCGTGTCCCTATTAATGTATGCAAACCTCTGGAATTGGTGAAAGCACATGTGGTACTCTCAGCTGCAACAAGGTGAGCTATACCTGCAGTGCAAAAGATTACACTTGTGAAAATGTTTACAGTAGTGCTGAGTATTGTGATTGGCTGTAGTAGCAGTTTTGCAAAGCTAGCCTTTTGCTAGCCCTTTAACTCGTAAAGAAGATGGACACTTTTATTCCTTATCTTTAATTTTTTTTTAGCTTGACAACATGCCCTTCAGAATAGGAGATGGTGCTGATGACTTGCACATAGAGATCATAAGCACCCAAGATAAAACTCTTCACAGAAAGAGTTAAAGATGTCATACCACGACTGCACACGGAGAATTGTGTAGGGTATTTTATGGGTTAAAGCACCCTTCTTCTTCTGCATGGCATAAAGGGCATCAGTAATAATAAGTATTCTTTCATGCATGTTTAACTGAAAACTGTCATTTTAAAAGACAATTTGGAAGTTATTTTGTGTGTGTGTGCGCGCGTGCGTAAACCACACTTGCGCGCCCACATACTATATATATGTATAATTTTATATATTAGAATTTCTTTGCATACATTAACAACTTTTGTTCTCAGGAACAAAATAACTGAGATACTTCATTTACTAGAGTAGTTGCTGCTCACACATGTTAATTTCCTATTTTACAAAGATCGTGTGTCGAGAATGAGCTGGAGGCAGCTGTACATGCGTCATAGACTATAATTGAATTAAGCCCAAGGGCCTTCACACTTTAATGGAAAGGTTTTTCTTTTTAGACTTAGTTTTTAAAAAAGTTTCATTGTTTTTTAACATTTCTTTTAATACTTCAATAAAATGTTCAACTACATTGAACCACAGAACAACCAACAAGTATTGGAGACATTTTCAGGCTAGATTGTATGGATTTTCCAGTAAGACTCCCATTAATGTTACAGGAGGCACATGGCTCAGTCCTGAGCACTGCTGTAATACTTTATCTCTAATGTTCTGATTAAAGCCAGAGAGATTCAGAGTTGAAAGGATGTGAGAGTCACTGAGTCCAGTACAACCCTACCAGTAAAGTTGCCCCATGGCTGAATTTGGCCTTGTATGTAGAATGTAGAAGAGGAAAAAAGGTGATGTCTTGGATGCCTTCAACTTCCACTCGGCGCTTGGAGTGGTTGGGTTTAGAGTGGCCAGTGGCTTTCAGGAGGCATTCAGCACTTTACAGGATCGGGTCCAAAATGAACAGCTTGGCAGTCTGCTCCAGCACTGCCAGATGCATCAGGTATATCTAGCATTCAGTTGGTTTAAGAGGAAACTCCTTTTACATCAGAAGCCTAGGATGGGGGAGCAACCATGAAAGAGGTGAAATATACAGCAGATTTGGCTGTATACTAGCTCACCTGTTTAATTTCCATTTGTGATAGGCTGTGTCTTTTGCTATCATTTTTAGAGCTGAAGACAGTGATGGATTGTCAAGCCTATAGCTGCTGCAATGTAGTTAAGGCTGTGTTACAGAATTCCCTTTTAACAGAGCTTTAAACCTATGTTTTGCAAAAATATCTTATTGGAATTACAAAACCCAGAATATAGAATCTAAACTTTGAGTATGATTTGAATTTTTCTTGGTGGTTTGATGAAAAATGAATCGATACAGAAAGGAATGATTTTTAAACTATTATTCTATTGGCAGTTTTTTCACTAGATTGTCTCATTTTTATTTGTACCCCTTTTGCAAGAAATCTAAAGCACTCTGGGACCTGTCCTTTGTCCATACCATTCCTCCTCATGCACTGTTTCCTAGTATATTAATTACATTGGTAGTGTTTGTCTACAGAAGATTTTAGACATAATGGTAAATACGTGCTCCAAACTGAACCCCCAAATTGACTGTTGACAAACATTAGTTGATTAGTGTTTTAAGTAGATACGCTGGAGGGTAGCGATAGGGTCCAGAGTGACCTAAACAAATTGGAGGATTGGGCCAAAAGAAATCTGATGAGGTTCAACAACAACAAGTTCAGATTCCTGCACTTAGGACGGAAGAATCCCATGCACCACTACAGACTGGGGACCAACTGGCTAAGCAGCAGTTCTGGGGATTACAGTGGACAAGTAGCTAGATATGAGTCAGCAGTGTGCCCTTGTTGCCAAGAAGGCTAATGGCATATTGGGCTGCATTAGTAAGAGCATTACCAGCAGATTGAGGAAAGTGATTATTCCCCTTTATTCGGCACTGGTGAGGCCACATCTGGAGTATTGTGTCCAGTTTTGCCCCCCCCCACTACAGAAAGGATATAGACAAATTGGAGAGAGTCCAGCGGAGGGCAACAAAAATGATCAGGGGGCTTGGGCACATGACTTATGAGGAGAGGCTGAGGGAACTGGGCTTGTTTAGTCTTGAGAAGAGTGAGGGGGATTTGATAGCAGCCTTCAATTACCTGAAGGGGGTTCCAAAGAGGATGGAGCTTGGCTGTTCTCAGTGGTGGCAGATGACAGAACAAGGAGCAATGGTCTCAAGTTGCAGTGGGGGAGGTCTAGGTTGGATATTAGAAAACACTATTTCACTAGGAGGGTGGTGAAACACTGGAATGGGTTGCCTAGGGAGGTGGTGGAATCTCCATCCTTAGAGGTTTTTAAGACCCAGCTTGACAAAGCCCTGACTGGGATGATTTAGTTGGTGTTTGTCCTGTTTTGAGCAGAGGATTGGACTAGATGACCTTCATAGGTCTCTTCCAACCCTAATCTTCTATGATTCTATTTATTTATTGTTTATTTTTTGGTTTGTATGTATAACCAACATCCAATGATCCCTCTATCTAACCATGTTAGTTGGCTATGTTCTGTACTTTAGCAGTTGTCAATCTGATTAGAAATAACTTTTATTAAAACAAATACTTTGGTAGGCTCTGTTTAATTAATGAAGGGGGAGGTAGTTGTTGTCGGTGTGTGTGTGTGAGGTTAAACATTCCCTATCTCTAAGTGACAGAGAAATTTCTAGCACTCAGCTCCATATAGGCGTCTAACAAGAATAAATCACTTTCTTCCCAGGGGGAGGGAAGAGACCAACCCCATCCAATCCACCCACTCATCCACCCACCACACTGTAGCCTAGGGAATAGTTCCCTGGGCTGAGAAAGAGGAAACCAGAAATTCACATCTTACCTCTTCTAACAAATCTTACCCACTGCATTGCTTTCCATTTTCATATTGCCTGGAGTGCTCTCAGTTACCCACTCCATAAGGTGCTCACCTCCAGATAACAAAAAGTAAGCATAACCTAACTTCATCAAACCTTAACAACTACCTCAGCAGCATTAATTTCCTAACTGCACGGAATGTGCGACAATCAAATGTGCTGACTTACTGTTATAAAAGCATATGAGGTCACTGTTAGGTTTCATGTTAGAATGCAAGTTTGATGAAGATGGGATACATATTTCTTTTGGGTATCTCTTGGAGATGGAAGTGCTGGAGTGCATTATTGATAGTGCAGGAAATGTGAAAGTAGAGCGGAATGCACACTCTTTCCCCTTAATCTCTTATTTCCATTTGGATGGATGGTGTTTGTCCTGCCACAACCTTAACTACCATTATATCTATGGCATCAATATAATCCCCATCACAGCACAATCTGAACCTCACTGTCTTTAATGGATTTATTCATCCAGCACACCTGTGAAGTAGGAAGTGCTATTCTCCCCATTTTACAGATGGGCAATTCAGGCACAGAGAAACTCACTGATTTGCCCAAGGTCACACAGAAAATCTGTGGCAGAACAGGGTCTGGGCTAGTTCCCTGGCCACTGGACCTTTCTTCCTCTCCAGACAGGTTTTGTTTGCTAATTTTAAGAGGGGCTCTTATAAAAGTTGAAATGTTATGGATGAGTTAGGTTCACACATCCTCTGAATACTGCTTTCAGGAGCAGGGAAATCATCCCAACCTGTTTAGTTTTGTGGCAGAACTGTAGCAAGGGGCTTTTAGCAGCCACCTCCAGCACATCACTACTAAAATAAATGTATCTGCTTATGTCTCATACGGCCTGAAAGCTTCAATGAACCTCAGCTTCCTCTTGGCAATAGCTTGGTATGACATTGTCACAAAACTATCAATTAGAAGCCAAGGAGCAGCACGGAGTGTAGAGAGGATTTTTTGCCAATTGCAATTGATTTTTAGGTGGTTCTAAATCACCCTCCAGCCTTATCTATGAACAGTAAAGCTGTGGAGGCTGAAGGGATCAGACATTAATTCTGGCTCTTTCACTCTGCTGAGGTACAGTATAGTGAGCTCAGCGTGTGACCCTAAAAAGGGAGGAAAACCTCACTCAATTAAATGGTAAATTCATTAACTAGAGAACATTGTTAGGGTTTCAAAAAAGCAGGAAAAAGCATCATTAAGTACCAATTATTTAACTTGGTAGATCAAAAGATGCTTCAAATATTTACTTAGGAAGTGCTGAGACAATGAGATAAGAGAGAATGAAGTGAATAACCTAGTTGAATGTTATCCTGCTAAAACCTGTAAATAAGTGACAGTATAGAACAGGGGTCGGGAGGAGCTGATTTTGAATGGCACGCGGCTGCCTGCCGCGGTTCCGACCCCCAGCCGCACACAGCCCCCCCGCCCACCACTCTCCCCTGCTGGGGCAGGAGGCAGAAGCTTCGTCCCCCCTCCCCGGCTTCTTCCCACAGCCATGGTGCAGCCTGCTTTCCTGCCCCTCTTCCTCTCCTTCCCTGCGCCGGCCCTTGCAAAGGGAGGGAGAAGGAATGGCAGCGTGCTCGCTGCTCCGCAAAAGCCCCGCGGCCCTGCTCTCCTGGCCGGAGCTCCAGCAGGCGCAAGGCAGCCCCATGTCTCCTTGCTAAAGCCGGCCCTGGGTAAAGGAGGCAGAGAAGAAGTAGGGACGGGGCCTTGGGGAAGGGGGTGGAACAGGACATATCCCTTCCAGCCCTCTGCCATGAGCCGCTCAGGGCAGAGCGCAGGGGGCTGGGAGCACCCCCAGGAGCCGAGCACCCCAGCCCTCTGCCCTGAACCCCCCCACACACCCAGCCTTCTGCCCTGCACCTCCACACCCACCCCAGTCCTCTGCCCTGACCCACCCCACCCCCAGCCTTCTGCCCTGCACCCCCCCACACCCCCAGCCCTCTACTCTGACCTCTGAAGCCCCCCACACCCCCAGCCTTCTGCCCTGCACCCCCCCACACCCCTCCAGCCCTCTGCCCTGACTTCTGAAGCCACCCCCACCCCCAGCCTTCTGCCCTGCACCCCCCCACACCCCTTCAGCCCTCTGCCCTGACCTCTGAAGCCCCCCACACCCACCCTTCTGGGGGCATGGGGGGTTTCAGAGGTCAAGCCCCAGTCATCCCGCTGCTGGCCTAAGTGAACAGAACGCCAGGCTGGCAGCGAGCTGAGCAGGCCGGTGGCATAAGATCAGCATTTTAATTTAATTTTAAATGAAGCTTCTTAAATATTTTGAAAACCTTGTTTACTTTACATACAACAATAGTTTAGTTATATAATATATAGACTTATAGAGAGAGACCTTCTAAAAAACGTTAAAATGTATTACCGGCATGCAAAACCTTAAATTAAAGTAAATAAATGAAGACTCGGCACACGGCTTCTGAAGGTTGCCTACCCCTTGTAGAAATTGATAGTTGTGTTGTTGGTGGCCAGCATCTGGCTGAAACAGTCTGGTCTCATTATGATTAGCTGTTCGGGAGCTCAGCATTTTTCTATAATGAGGTATGCCTTACAATGTTTTTTAAAAAATCCTTTAAGATACAGTGAAATTGATCCAGTACAAGGAGGCCTTTCTTGGTGGAGTCTGGAAGCAAGCTGTGTCATTAAAGGAAGGGAGAAACCTTTTAGAGGATCATCCTTGTGACTTTTAATCACATGAAAAATTAACATTTAAGAGGCTTGATGTGGTCAGCCAACAAACACTGAACAGACTTCCTTCTCAAAATCATTGGTTGAAATCCTGGCTTTGTTGAAGTCACTGGGAGTTTTGCTATTGACTTCAGCATGACCAGTATTTCACTCATTTACTTACATTAAAATAATGTGTGGAGTGCAAGTGAAAACTAGTACACTAGGTAATTCACAGTTAAGGTTCCAGTGTCCACTCTAACTTACTAGCCACGTATATAAGCATTATAATGGTTGGTCTTTCCAATATAGGGTCCAAGAGTGCTGGGTGTGACGGTGCTGCCCGTGGGAGCCAGCTGAGGTCACTCAATCAGGGTGAACTGCAAACAAAATGGGGCAGACAAACCCCAAACGCTGGTGGATATTCCAATACTTAGATTTACCAAGCCAGCACAAAACAACTTCTATATTACCATACAGGTTACTCAGAAGTCCAAACAATGCAGTTCCCTTAAAGTACCCAGCCTTAGGCCTCCATCCAGACACATACGTCAGATATGATGATTATTGAAAATCTTACTTCATCATATAAAAGAAAGGGTTCTTCCAATCCCAAAGGATCAGCCACATACCCAGGTCCAATTATAACTTAGATCTTACCCAAAATGAACGCTATAGCCAATTCTTATTAACTAAACTAAAATTTATTAAAAACAAGAAAAGAGTGTGAGTGTTGGTTAAAAGATCAATATCCATTCAGACTTGAATTCAATTCTGGAGGTCCAGATACATAGCAGAGGTGAGCTTGTAGTTGCCAAAAGTCCTTTTAGATATAGTCCATAGATTATAATCCAATGACCATATTCAGGGTGGCTCTAGTCAATGATTGGGGATCTCAATCCTTATGGTTTAAGGTTTCCCCCTCTTGAAACCCAAAGCAGATCTGAGATGCAGAAGGATCGTGTCCCAAGGTTTTTATACATTTCCAGCAGCCTTTTGGCCTGAGAAAACAATAGTCTCAACTTTCCTTCTGCTAAACATCATGGCAATTAGCAGTATAATTTATCCATTAAACAGTTCAGATACAGGTTACCACAACCTTCAAAGAGACATATAGACAATAATACTATTTTACTCAAGTATCATCATAAATGTTAATATTCCTTCTTTGATATTTGAATTAAAGCTGTAGCAATAGACAAGACTTGTTTGCTTACATCACAAGACCTGAGCAAACATCTCCCCTTCTATCTCTAACAATGCAGACTTACATTTCAAAGCTCTATTCATTTACCTATCTTCCTAGCCAGTCTCTAAAGTTCTAAAGTTTAGAGACTCTAAAGTCTCTAAAGTCGGTGAGTTAATTAACTCTTTCTGGCCTTGTCATCTTTCAATGAGATATTATATTATACTCATAATGTCACACTGGGGGCTAAGATTTTTTCTAAGTGATTAGTGATCTTGGGTGCCAACGTTTTTGAGTGTTCAACTTGAGCAACCTTAAAGGTGCTTCTTGAAATCAGGCTCCTTTATGACTTGTCAAGTTAGAGACCCATAAACTGAGTCACCCCAAAATCATGAGTCACTTTTGAAAATCTTGGGCTGGGACAATATTTTTCTGAAACAGGCATTCAGTGATTTTTGAAAAATTACTTTCTCAACAAAACACGTTAACATTTTTCATCACAACTCTGTGCAGTTTCTTAACAAAACATTTAGAGAGACTGAAACAGTCCAAAGAGTTAACATAAGTGGTTATTTTTAATAGAGAAATTGTAAAAGGGATAACAAATGTATTGAGAAGAACTGGTTGGAAAGGTACCCAAGAAGTGTGATTGGTCCTCAATAGTGTCACTTCTTAAAGTAAACGTAAAAGCTTACTGGTTTTATAAAATGTTTGAATTGCACTGCAGCACAGTTCAGGGGAGCATTCGGCTTTTTTAATTATATGGCTGTGGAATTGTAAATTATTGCTTGGTTATGTTTTGTTCTACCATATGGTCAAGCAGGAATAAGAACCAAGCAGTAAATTATTATTAAATAGTATTAATGGTCACTATTTGGATATTAGTGGAGCTACAGTTTGGTTTATATAAGAGTTACATTTCTTCATATATTTAGTGCATGTTGTCTGTAAGTAAGAAATACATTGTGAGGAATCAAGCTTGAGTTGGAGCTTCACTAAACATTGCATATAGCCTTCATATTCTGATAGTTTTAATAGTTAGTGATACATTCCAAAACAGCCCATCAGCAAGTGCTGAAAATGTTCTGAATGTCTGAATAGCTCCCTGTTCAAACCACTTGACATCACAGTGTACACGTTTACTTTATGCAATTGCTAAGAAAAACAAATGGGAACTTTTATGACTAGATTGACACCAAACCTGCACAGGAGATGAAGGGTCTTGCCCATCCTCTGTGCAGCTGCATTAGGACTACATGGATTAGAGTAGGGGTTGTGCAGCCAGTGTTCTCCCAGGGCATAGGTGGAAGTGGGTGGAGCCATGCCATCACTCTCTGTCTCACCTGTACCTCATACATCGGTCAGAAGAGCGGGCTGAATGGAGTAAGCTGAATCCTGAAGAAGGATGAAATAAATTACTTTCTTAGTAGACCAATAGGAGAGCTGGAGAGGAATTCTTCCTCTGTGAGGCACAGTGCCTCCTGCAGTTCCTCTGACAGTGGTGCAGCTGCATGCTGCCCCTCAACTCATGGCTAAGTGAGAAAAGCACCGTCTAGCAGCCCTTAATTCTGTTTTGGAGTGCATGGGCAGGTGGATTCCCAGACACTGTCATTAGGGAGAAAGTTATCCCTTTAGCATTTATCACAGAATTGCAGGTGGGTTCACCGCTGTTCACTGCACATCCTTTGATGTGCTTAAAATCTGAGACATGAATACTAGCTGGGCTTGTGCCTGTATCTTCTCTAAGCGTGTTTTGTTGAAGGTGGAGTTTGGGGAAGAGTAGGGTGAGGATCTGATACTGGGTTTCCCAAAGAAAGTTAGCCTGAGAGATCGTTGAATGTAAAGAATAACAACAAAGGAAAGGGGAAGAGAAGGCATTGTTAGAAGCTATTACTGTTAGAAGCTTACACAGAGAAATTTCCAGCTTTCAGTTCCATCCCCATCCACTTAAGGATAGAGAATGTATAATCTCCCCAGCCTCACTGATCACAGTTACCTCCCCTTCATTACTTCCATACACCCAGCCTGCTATCATAATTAGCTTGACGACAATTTACCCTGTACAGTATTGAATTATTACTATAGCTATGAGTTTGGTAGCCAAAGGATTAGTCAGACCACTAAATGAATAAAGTAATGCTCTCTAGTGAGATGAGCTGTTTGACAGATACTTTCTCAATAGTCACCACAAATCACACTATTATTCTTGTGCAGTGTTTCTCAGACTTTTGCATTGGCGACCCTTTTCACACAGCAAGCCTCTGAGTGCGACCCCCTTTATAAATTAAAAACACTTGTTTATATTTAGCACTATTATAAATGCTGGAGGCAAAGTGGGGCTTGGAGGTGGAGGCTGACAGCTCCCGACCTCCATGTAATAACCTTACAACACCCAGTTTGAGAACCCCTGTTCTTGTGTGATTTAAGGCCTGCATTAACTAAAGTAGCTAACATAGTAACCCCCCCAAAAGTGACTCATTTTGTTCCTGGCCTTGTTTTCTGTGTTGTGTTGTTGTTTATGACACCTCCAGGCAATGTGAAGTACTCCTTTCCTTATCATATTAAAAACAATATTTGTAAGAGAAGCTCTAGAAATGGTTTGCCTCACTGGCTGTGACACTCTTTTTTCCCCAAATAGTTGCTGCTAAAATACTGCAAAATGATGACAAATTTGAAATGTGATGGTATTTGAGCAAAATTTCATGATCCATTTTAGTGTCTAAACATTTTGTTAAGAGGTTGCGCACAGCTGTGATGGAAAACAATGTAAATGTGTTTTGCTGAGAAGCTGTTTTCTCAGAATTCATCCATCATATTCAAAAGCATTGTTCAGCATGCGACACACACACAAAAAAACCCCTGAAGACTGTTCCCTCCCACCCCAATTGAAGTTGTTTGTGAGATTGCAGAGTGCAATGCAAAGCTTCTGAAACCGGAGAACTGCCAGTCTGCCCCTCTTTTTGATGAAAACCAGCCAAACCAATTTTAACTAAAGTATGTGAAATAATTTTCTCCAGGACAGGAATATTATAAACCAAGCTTCAGCCTGCAGTGAAGTTTTTACAGCTGAGTTAGAATGCCCTAGAAGTGGGGGTTTATGATTAAAACACTGTTGGGGCCTTAAATATCGTGATCCAAATGGGCGCCATTATTTTCAAATCCCCTCTTTCAGGTTCTGAACTCTTAAAATAACAAAATACACAACAGGAGGGCAGCGTGTTGCTTAATGATGCACATTCACTAGGCTAACAGTTCTGTAACAAGATTTCAACCAGCTACCTGCTTCTCTACTGCCTTGCACCTTGTGCAGCCATTTACACCGAGGAAAGTGCATGTAAAATGCTCCCAATTCGAATTCACACGCTGGTAGTGTCCTGCATATGCTTTTGCATGGCTGTTACAGACTAGACAGGGTGTAATTGGAATTTGTCTGCCCACCTGTGTTTAAAACGCATAGCCTTGAGAAAAGTGCTATGAGATCTTTAATTTATTTATCATGTGTATAGTCATCTAGCCAAGTGATGGCGTCTTCAGTGGCATAATACAGTTCTTCTAGGCCTCTGCTGAACCTAGTCAGCAGGCATTCATCGACAATGTGCATCATCATCTGTGTTGCATCACAGCTGCACAAAGGGCTGTCGCAAAGGCCCCAGCGATACTGGTTGGCTGCACAGAGAATTTGCCTGGTCTGGAACCTGTTCAACAGGGACCGTTGGCGACAGGACAGGTCAAAACCAGGCAGGCAAATTGTAGGGTTGGCGATGAGGGACTGGTTGGGGATTATAACAGATATCCTTTCCTCTTGCCAGAGTGTTTCTGCCCTAACATCCTGGTGTGACAGCAAATGTGCAGCTGGTGGTTTAAAAAGGTCATTGGCAGTGGCAGGCTTGAGTTGGCACGTACTTTCTCCAGTAACTTGCCAGTGGCAACCACTCATCTGATATGAGGAAGAGCAATATTGCTCAGAACTGGGAGCCATGGGAGTGGAGTCGGATGCAACTGCTGGAGATGATATTGATCACAAGTTGTCAGAATCTTGATTTTACTCCTCACTCAAAAGATGGATAACACTAGTGAATAGAAAAGTATTTAAACCTTTTGATTGCAATATGGTGAATGATCCAATGGACATCATTTCTTCATTAATTATGAGTTAATGTCCACTGGAAGCTAGTCCTGTTATGTTACTGGGACTGGTAAACTCTCTAATAACACTGATAGGTACTTGAGTGATGCATCACACAAATGTTACAGAGTAATAGCTGTTAACATCGATCAAGGACTGCAGAAAAAGCAACACCTTTACTCAACCATCAGCTATATATTTTGGCAACCATAATAGCTTTAATTACTGTTTTACTCTCATAAGACATAACTTTAGCCTGCAGCAAGTACCGTACTTCTAGTATTGAAGGGTAGATGAGACAATTCCCCCCCGCCCCGAAGACTCATAAATGAATGTTTGCTTGTTGGAGGGAGTCTTGGATGAAAGGCAGGATTCACTGAATGAATGCGACAGAATATAAAAAGAAAGTTTTAAATTCTGCCACTGGCTGTGGGCACAGATCCCATTGACTTTTATGGGGGCTAGGTACACTCATCTAGGGGGAGAATGGAGCCATGCAGAATACTAATTAAGGGGTATTTTTATCTGAATTCTTTCATTTGCCTTTATGCTGTACATTCAGTTGTTGGGATCCCATGTGATTCAGTAACAGTTTCCCACCTTTATTGATGTTCCTCTTTAAATGTCTCTATTTGCTATTAAAATGTCATCTTCTCTGGCAGCTATAGCTCGTTTTACATGCTGTATAACTATTACTGCACTGCCCTGATACTGCTACAGTTAAAGGTCTTTCAGTCCTTCCATTCATTCCATCCATTCGTTTGTCTGCAAACAAATGGATTACAGATTAAATTGCATATATACATTTTCAGTTTAAGAAGACTCTTGTATTGAATGTAAAAATTTGAATACAGTTGTCTTTGATCATTTATTATTTGGTGAAGAATAAAACAGATTACTTTTGCTTTAAAATTGTAGCGGTTGTAGATGTATCATCTGGTTTGAGAGTCCTTCCACACTGTATAGGTGACTCTGAGATATGCTGTGGAATTTCCAAAGAGTTCCCATGTACTTTCTTTGGTAGAGCTCGGGGGTGGGGGTAAAACTTATGGAGCAGGAGCTTCAGTTTGATTTAAGACAGAAAAGGCTGGTGTTTTACATTCAGCTTAGAAAACAAATTCTCGTGATGGGAATTGGAGTTCAGTGTATCCCACTACCTTGATAGAATCCCACTGAGGCAGAAATACCCTAAGGAAGGTCTGGTGGAGGGCTGAGTAATTGCTGATAGGTCCAGGGTCTTGAGGTTACAAATATTTATCCATGTCTGAGAACTGAGGAAATTATCTTCTTAGTTAACTCTAAATTTAAGGTGTTAGTTCTGCCACCTTTACTTGCATTGAATAATAACATTTTCTTGACCTGTTATGTTGTGTGTGACCATGTAGGTAAGTTAGGGGCTATGCAGAGCTGCTACTCCCCATCCCACTCTGGTGGGTGGCCAGCTAAGCAACCGCTCCACCCCATAATATGTGAGGCAATTTTTCTGCCAGTATACTGAGGACCTATTCAGTGATATGGCTGGTGCAAAATACATCCACCTGGAGTGTGTTTGTGTGGAACTCTGAGACAAATTGAGGTTTTTTTGAGTCACAGTCTGGTTTCCAGGATGCTCTTGGGGCATTCTATCAATACACTTCCCCATACACAAGGTTTTGATAAAACCATGATACATTGAAATCAACGGGACTTTGTACAGTAAGATACTACTCCGCATGGATAAGAGTAGCAGAAACAGGCTCTAACCTTGCATAAATACCCATTTGCAATTATCCAGGGTTTTTTTGTTTATATTGTTTCTATAATTTGTACCTGCTGGTGTAACTCCATTTCTGATGTGTTAGGTTAACTAGTAGATGAGCTGCTTGTAAGCGAAGTTGAAATGGTCAACCTCTAGTGCAATTAGTTCTGCCTTTGCGACATGCTACATTAAAGAAAAAGGCTCAGGGACAAACCAAGAAGAAACACTTTGGAGATGCCAACAGTAGAGGGCTGTAGTAGCATAAAAACAATAAAAAAAAAAAGCCCTCAAAAACAGTGTTACAGTGGGGTACAGAGAGTCATAACTGGTTTCACATAGGCTAACACAGGACATACTACTCAGGATCACTTTTATTGAAAGCTACATTAACATAACTGTCTGACTATCTGATTTCACTACAACTTCTTGAACAATGTTACCACAGTCCAGGGGTGGCCAACCTGAGCCTGAGAAGGAGGCAGAATTTACCATTGAACAGTGCCAAAGAGCCACAGTAATATGTCAGCAGCCCCCCATCCGCTACCCCCTCCAATGCCTCCTGCCCACTGGCAGCCCTGCCAATCAGTGCCTTCCCCTCCCTCCCCACACCTCCCACCCATTGCAATCAGCTGTTTTGCAGTGTGCAGGAGGCTGTGGTGGGGAGGGGCAAGGACTGAGGGCATGGCAGGCTCGGGGCAAGGGGCAGGGTCCTTGGGGGAAGGGGTGGACTGGTGGCAGGACCTGGGGCAGAGCAGGGGGTTGAGCAGTTAGCACCCCACAGCACATTGGAAAGTTAGCATCTGTAGCTCCAGCTTTGGAGTCAGTGCCTATGCAAGGAGCCGCATATTAACCTCTGAAAAGCTGCATGCAGCTCCGGAGACATAGGTTGGCCACCCCTGCCACAGTCCCTTCCATGAACAAATGTTGAGTTGTTTATTTTATTTTTTTCTCTTCTCCCCAGGATGAAAAGAATCAAGTTTTAACAACCAACATTTGGTTACAAATGGTAAGTTGTGAAACATAAAATCTCTCTTCAAATGCAGCTTTAAATGTGCTTTTCATTTTCAACAAATATAAAACCCACATTCATGTCGCTTGCAAGTTTTTGTTCTTTGTTCTGAGACATACGGGATAGCTCTGAGGTGATACATCCTGTAGAATAGATGATTCTGGGTTTAAGGTTTTAGACTGTCAGGAGAAGGACTTCACATCATCTCATAGATACTTATACAATTGTATGAGTTGTCTTGTACCATATATGATGGATTTATAACCTCATACATTGCATTTGTTTCAGTCACTCTAAACACTAGATCACTGCAAGATATTGCAGTCCTAAGGGGTCCCGGGTAGTGATACTTATGGTATTGTAAAAAATGCATCAATTGCAACAAATCTGGCACCTTTTCTTAAATCATATTTGATAGTGAAAGAGAACATGAAATACAATTTCACACATTTATATAACTATTTTGCCAACCTTGTTGATAGAGTGACTATTCTGAGACTCTCTATATGGTTCTTCTTTTGGAGGATGGGCTTATCCCAAAGGAGTTATTTATTCCTGTGGTTTGTTGCCATTCTCCTAAGGATATCAATCTTTCCATGTCTGCTACATTTGCTGTCTGTCTTCTTAAGAAACTGCAAGATGATTTTAATCAAATGCCTATGATTGCAAGTGATACCTAAAAGAAATTATTTATACATAGTACTGTGTCAAAAGTAACTGTGAAAAGAAAGGAATTATTTGGGTTAAATGTCCATAATTCTGAGATTTAGTTGCATGCAAAACACGGGTAATGGCAGACACTGTCTCCAGTTGCCTAATGTTCAGTTATGGGCACATTCATGCATTCTTCTTGTGCTCCTATTTGTTTTGTGCATGTATGGTAAGGTGCACATTTTCCAAAATTTAGCCCTATCTTTAAGTATGCTGCAATGACAAATTCTTGACACAGAACTCTTACCCTGCAGTTACCATTGAATACCAAATTCTTTACTGATGTAAATTGGTGGATGTTAAATGATCGTAGTGAAGCTATGCTAATTTACACCATCGAAAAATCTGGCCCTATACAATCTAATTCTTGACGTTATGGGAACAGATGGCAAATGGGTTTCACTCATGTTTTGCCAATGGAAGATACAATGGAATTTTAAAAGGTAGCACCTTGTGAGGGGTTGTTTTTTTTTAAATTTCACTAATGCCCATGCACGTTTACTTTGATTTGACTTGTAATATTTTCCCACAAGCTTGGCATTAATGTAGGCTTTGGACTGACTCATTCCAAGTTGGAGCCTATTGCAGTTTAATGGGCACGGGCTGACATTGAAAGAGCAAATGTAGAAGGATGAATGAAAGCAAGGAGAATTATTCACATGCTTTGGCACTTTCCTTTGGGCTTACATCACATCTCTGACATTTACAATTTTATATGGAAACAACGCATAATTCCTTTCTGCTTCTACCACAGAGCTTGTGGGAACCACCTCCGCTCACAATGTACTATAACTGTGTGTTCAGTCCTTAATTGGGCAATGGATAACAAAAGAAGGTCAGATAGGAGAGGGAGATTGCAGTGTCTGGTTTTTAGCAGGGGAGACTATGAGCACCGATAGAGTACTTTGCTCCTGCTCACACATGCAGAACAGGATGCTTACCTCCCTGGGCAGTACCTCCAATGGGAGAGAGCCCTCACGATTATTGTTTCTTGCTCTCCTGCCTGATGAGACAGGGTCCTCATACCACTAGATGGAGAGACTGGCATAGGTTGTCGGTGCTTCCTGAGACTGGGTCGGGGAGGAGATGGGGAGCTCTCCCTCCACTTTCAGCAGAGGGGATAGGAACTTTCCTTTCCTTTAACCGCTGCTTGTAACAGAGAACCTGAACTCGTTGGGTTAAGTGGTAGTTTACAAAACAGTTTTATTGTTCAGAACAACCGTGTTGTGTCAGCAGAAATTTGATCTCTTTTGTTTTAATCAAAATGATAAACTCACTCAGTTTAATTCTTTCTCTGTGAGTCCATCTTTTTCCTTTTACTATAACTTTTATAGAGTGCCTCTCTCATTTTGGCAGATCTTAGGATACAAAGGAAGGACAATTTTGGTAAGCTACTGAGGATAGTGTGGTTGCTACATCTGTTCACAAAGAGAGGCTGATGTGGAGGAAGCAGTCAGCTCATGCTGTTTACACAGTAGTTTTACAATAAGATTAAAACTGTCAAATATAATCTGTTTTCGGCTCTGAGTTACAGTGACATCAGTCACTGTGATTTCTCAACACAGGATAAGAAACAACAGTTCATTCTCCAAAGACTATAATTTACTTATTTTGTCTTTTATGTTTCTCTTCTTCCTGTTTCCTTATTTTTTTGGTTTTTTTCCCCTAAGGGAATTCTTAATTCTTTTCCACTGTCACATTAAGTTTCTTTTCATTCTTCTTCGCATGATTGCTCCTGTGTATTTCACAGTAGGTGTGCGTGCTCGCCACGTGCACCGGTGCTGGAAGTTTTTCCCTTAGCAGTACCCATAGCGGGGAGCACCGCTGCGACCCCTGGAGTGGTGCCCCTATGTCGCACCATAAAGGGGGCTGTGCGCTCCCCCCACCCTCAGTGCCTTCTTGCCGCCAGTGAAGGTAGTCGGAATTTGTGCTCCAGCATTGCTGCAGCTTTCCTTAGTAGTACGATCTTCGACTGTTACTGGTCTCTACAGTTGGTAGCCTGGCTCGGGGCATGCCCCGAGCTCCAGGCTTCAAGTCGTGCGACTCCTGTCGCAATTCCATGCCCAGAAGTGATCCACACTCCGAGTGTCTTTGCTGTCTGGGCGAGGCTCACATAAGTGAGCGCTGCAAAATCTGTAAATCCTTCAAGCCCCGGACTAAGCGCGAACGTGAGATCTGTCTCCAGGCCCTACTTATGGAGTCGGCACTGGCCTCAGCACCGGCGTGCCAAACTGACCCGGCGCCGGGCACCACATCTTCGGTGCAGAGCGATGCCCCATCCACCAGTCGGCACCGCTCCCCTGTTAAGAAGCAAGCCAAGACCCAGCGGCGCCAAGACAAGGACAGGGGTGAGGCTGGACCCAAGTTGGGCAGCCCACAATTCCCCTCGGGACCCAGACCTCCGACTCGTGTGGAGCGGAGTAGTCCAGCCCTGTCAGCGCGTGCCTCCCTGACAATGCGGATTCCATCGATGCCGGAGACAGCTCAGGCAGCGTGCGACATCCTCGTCCTGCTGGTACCGAGCGGGCTGCCCGAGTTGGGGCCCCAGTCCCAAGGGAAGCCGCTGTTGGGCGCTCACCAGCCCTCACCGGCGAGGTCGGAGGTAGAGGTCTCTGCTTGATCTGCGGGGCCTTCCTGAAGCCCACGACAGACCTCCACTCCATTGTCGGGGTTGCCTGGGAATGAGTCACCGGAGTCCTCCTCAGCCCGCAGGAACTGCAGACGCTGAGACAGGAAGCGTCGACGCTCCTCGTCCAGTCGAAGTGATAGCAGGTCTCGATCCCATCGGCACCACCGACTGTATCACGGCGCGCGCCATGCTCGGAGTGTATCCAGACAGTCACTGGCACCGAGGCGTCTTAGCCACAGCCATCGACAGGACACCAGAGATAGCACCTCTGATGTCTACGTTTCATCGTCATCGAGGTCTAAATCCCGGGGCTGGACCCGACGTGGACGGGACAGGTCGAGCCGCTCATACGGCACCGTGCGATCCTCGGCCACCTCTGCCTCGGCGCCCAGCCGTCCCTCCCCGGGCTGCATCTTCCCCCAGGAACGTGTAACCTTGGTGGACCCCAGACGACTCAATGGCAAGGGGCACCATAGTAAGGACAGTGGTGCCAGTGGGCACCGTGGCCCAGGTGCCCGCACCGCCAGGGCCCTGCTCCGTGGCTGGGGCATCCCAAGCCCACTCGGCGTCCCCGCCTCGGCATTGCGGGGACCGCGCCACCGGTACCGCACCCAGACCAGGACATGGAGTGCGACATACCGGCACCGACCGATGCCCTAGGGGCCGTCCTGGTCGTCCCTTCGGCACTGGATGAGTCCATAGCGGCACCACCACCCCCGCTTCTCAGGAGGACTTCAAGGCACACCAGGAGCTCCTCCGGCAGGTAGCCACCAGCCTCCAGCTCCAGGCGGAGGAGATGGAGGAACCTTCAGACAACTTGTTTAATGTCCTCTCCTCCTCGGCACCGGGCCGTGTGGCATTACCGCTTTACCAAGGCATAGCCAACATTTCGATTCAACTATGGCAAACCCCGTCCTGTCTGCCGCCCATTTCCAAAAAGGCAGAATGGAAATACTTTGTGCCAACAAAGAGGCATGAGTACCTTTACACTCACCCTACCCCGAACTCATTGGTGGTAGAGTCAGTCAACCACCATGAACGACACGGCCAGCCCGCACCAATCCCCAAGGACAAGGAGGCCAGGAGACTGGACACTTTTTGGGAAAAAAGTTTATTCCTTTGTCAGTTTCCAGCTCAGGGTGGCAAACCATCAAGAACTCCTGAGCAGGTATGACTTCAACTTGTGGGCTCCTTGCCAAAATTTGAGCCCTCCCTCCAAGGCACGACAGGAAGGAGTTCAGGGCTCTAGTTGCTGAGGGTGCGGCGGCAGCGAAAGCAGCTCTCCAGGCCGCCTCAGATGCAGCTGACATGGCACCTCGTTCGATGGCTACGGCTATCTCCATGCGATGGGCGTCGTGGCTTTCCCTGTCAGGGCTCTCACTCGAATCCCAGTCCTTAATGCAGGACCTGCCATTTGATGGCAAGGCGTTATTCGTGGACCAGACAGACACTTGTCTTCAAAACTCAGGGCAGATGGTCACCCCCGGAATTGTCCCTGCACATAAATGTCAGGGTACTCAGGGCAGTTCGCCTGGCGTGCATGGCCTTCCTCCAGCACCTAGGAGGGAAGATGGTCAGAGTCCTCACGGACAATACGACTGCAATGTATTATATCAACAGGCATGGGGGCACACGTTCCGTGGCCTTGTGCCAGGAAGCCCAGTTCCTGTGGGAGTTCTATATAGCCCACAACATCCTTCTGAGGGCCTTTCACCTGCCCGGCAAGTGCAAAACGCTTGCGGATCACCTAAGCAGGTTTTTCTCCCAACAACACGAGTGGTCCCTACACAGGGAGGTGGCCAGGCGGCTCTTCCTACAGTGGGGTATTCCCCAGGTAGACCTCTTCGCCACTGCCCAGAATCGCCTATGCCCACGATTCTGCTCCAGAGCGGGAGAGGGCGAAGGGGCGATATCGGACGTGTTCCTAATCCCATGGTCGGGCCGCCTGTTCTACGCCTTCCCGCCCTTTCCCCTGATAGGCAAAGTCCTACAGAAGGTGAAGGCAGATGGGGCGCGGATTATCCTCATAGCCCTGGATTGGGCCCATCAGCATTGGTACAGGACACTCCTGCAGCTTTCAGTGGCCTCCCCGCACAGGCTGCCGCTTCGACCGGACCTCCTCTCCCAGGAGGGAGGACGTCTCATCCATCCCAACCTGGCCGCGCTCCACTTGACAGCGTGGCTGCTCCATGGTTGAATGAGGATGTTAGACAGGTCCTGCTTGAGAGCAGGAAGCCATCCACATGTCGAACCTACCTGGCCAAATGGTATCGGTTCTCCATGTGGGCGAGGGAGAGGGGCTCCTCCTCCTCCTCTGCATCTCTCCAGCTCATCCTCAACTACCTCCTGTCCCTTAGGCCCCATTTCGGCCTTCCACCCACCGGTGCAGGGCCATTCTGTGTTTTCACACCACATGACATCCCGGTTCCTAAAAGGGCTGGATCGGGCTTTCCCTTATGCTAGACCCCTGGTCCTGCCCTGGGGCCTGAACCTAGTGGTCTCCCGCCTCACAGGGCCCCCCTTCGAGCCCTTGGCCACGTGTTCTTGGTCCCACTTGTCATGGAAAGTGGCATTCCTGGTGGCTATCACTTCAGCCTGCCGGGTCTCGGAGCTTAAGGCCCTGACCTCTGAGCCCCCGTATACGGTCTTCCATAGGGATAAGGTCTAGCTCCGCCCACACCCAGCCTTTCTGCCGAAAGTAGTCTCGGCTTTTCACATGAATTGGGACACTTTCCTCCCGGTCCTCTGTCCTAAGCCCCATTCCTCCAATAAGGAACGATGCCTGCACATGCTAGATGTGCGTAGGGTGCTGGCCTTTTACCTAGACAGAACCAGGCCATTCCGGACATCCCCTCAGCTTTTCGTTGCTTCGGCTGAGCGCATGAGGGAGCGACCGGTTTCCACCCAGCGGATCTCCCGCTGGATCACCTCGTGCATTCGCACGTGTTATGACCTGGCAGGGGTTCCCCCAGCTAATATAGTGAAGGCGCATTCGACGAGAGCTCAGGCCTCGTCAGCAGCCTACGTGGCTCATGTCCCCATTCGGGACATCTGCAGGGCTGCTACATGGTCCTCTGTCCACACCTTTTCATCGCACTATGTGATCGTCTCCCAAACGAGGGATGACGCCGGGTTTGGTAGGGCGATACTCCGCCCGGGTAACCCTTAAACTCCTACCCGCCTCCATCGGGTATAGCTTGGAGCCACCTACTGTGGAATACACATGAGCAATCACTCGAAGAAGAAAGGACAGTTACCTGTTCCGTAACTGGCGTTCTTCGAGATGTGTTGCTCAGGTGTATTCCACGTCCTGCCCTCCTTCCCCTCTGTCGGAGTTGTCTGGCAAGAAGGAACTGAGGATGGGGGGAGTGCGCAGCCCCCTTTATGGCACAACATAGAGGTGCCACTCCAGGGGTCGCAGCGGTGCTCCCCACTACGGGTACTGCTAAGGGAAAAACTTCCGGCACCAGTTCACGTGGCGAGCATGCACACCTACTGTGGAATATACCTGAGCAATACATCTCAAAGAATGCCAGTTACAGAACAGGTAACTGTCCTTTTATTTGTCTTTGTATTCTATATGGAGCAGGAAAGACACCAGTTGCCAGATCAGCTGTTTACTATCAATACTGTAACTGCTGCTTGTGGCCAATATGTAGACTGAGTTTATATGAACAGTAAAAGAATCAATGACGTAAGTGTTTTTGTATGGCTAGTCTGGTAACAAATAACAATAAAATTCATAGATCGGCCTGATTCAAAACCCATTGAATTCGGTGGTCATCTTTCTATTATGTTGTCTTGTTTGGATTAAGAAGAATGACTTTCACTGCATATGTGTAATTCGACAATAAACTGTGCTTATATCTCTGATTACAATTACTGATACCAGCAGTATGTTTATCTGTCCATTATCCAAGTGTGTAAATGCTAAGTTTATCTCTTGAGGTGAAAAATATAAACCTGTTGATATCTTCCTACATGGAGATAGTCAGGAGTAACCCTGAATTTCCTCTAGGTTACAACAGGACCCAGGAGGGACTTCAGCTGGTCCCAGAGCTGCTCCCTATTTTCAGGTGCATCAAGAGAATCTAGCCTAAAATGTTTAAAAGTGTGTGCAATTTGGGTGTGAAAATGCCCTAGTGCACATGCTTAAGGCGAATGCTCACAAAAGAGCACGTTAGTTTGAAGATTTGACCCAGTTAGACTAAGTAAGAGGTTTCCAAACTCTCTTCCTAGTGTGGACTACATTTTAATGCATAGATTGTTTTCTTTCATGGACCATCTCCTGCCCATTCACCATCACATCATGTCCATATGGCAACTATATAAATTGCTTACTTGGAAAGTAATAATAGGAAAATATTTCATGTCTAACTATCGTTTAATGCAATTTAGTAGCTGGAAATGAGAAGGAGAGCCAGCACCACGTAATCAGCCAGTTGTCTGGACAGCCACCAAGTGCTCTGTGTACCATAGTCTGGGAACCTCTGATGAAAATGAAATACAGAATGGACAGTACTTCCTGTACAAAACAGCTTAAAATTAATTCCCTGAAGCCACCGAGTACACATTGTTTTGAAAGGAATGTGGCAACAACAAGGGCCGGGTTCAGTATCTAGGGTTCCTTTTCAACAATACAACACACAACCATCTCGAGCCCCCACCCAGTGACCTGGGACAATTATATAATTAGACACCATCCCCTGGGCACCTCTAAGAGGCAATACTTCCCCTCTCACAAGTACAGAGTCTGAGTGTAGCAAAAACTTTTAATAAAAGGAGGGAAATAACTCAGCATTAATTTGGGAAAACAGCACAACTAGGGTTCATAAACATAAACCATGAGCAAAAGACCCACCCCCAAGTAAGTTAGGCAGAGTCTTTTTCCCCTCAGGTTCTTAAGTCCAGCAACCCAAAAGTCTCTTTAACATGTCCGTCCCTTCTCTGCACCCCACTCACATTGCAGTCGTTGGCCTGCAGCCCCAGAGTTCACCTCCCACCGTGGGTGGAAGCGTGTGGGGGTAAGGAGGCAACTAACATGCTCCGCTGCTCGTGCACTTGCTCATTGGCCTGCGGCCAATTGCCATGCCTCTCTGTGGGGTTCTGCTCTGGCCCTCTCTGCCAACCGCCCTGCTGGCTGGTTGCCACACCTTTCCACCAGCCACCTGGCTGGCTGCTCATTGAGATGTCTTCAGGGCCCACCACTTAACACAGCTCTCACTGATTTCAGCTGTTAGGGGAGCCTCACTGCTGGTGCACACTGGGCAGTGTCTTGCAATAGAGACACTGCCCCAAAGTAGGTCTAATGCTTAGACCTAAATATCAGTGATTTCAGCTCAGTAGAGTACAATAAGATTCTCAATTAGCTCTTTTATTACTTGTGAAGAGAAGAAGAATCAAATGGTGTCTAGGTCTCTTAAACAGGGCCCATATCACCAGGTACAAATACCTAGCCACACCCTCTCTCAACTCATTGGGCTTTGGAACCCATGTCCCCTGCCCGGCGTTCAGTTGAGGGTGAGTCCCTCCATCGGGGTATGCCTGGTACAGTTCTGCTGCCCTTGGTTCACACAACAAGGATAACAACCCTTTATTACTCCTGTCCCAATAACAAGGAGCCTGGGGATCCAACACCAGCCACCAGTGATCCTTTGGGCAAGCAATACCATCTTGCTGAGTAGCTGGGCAACGTGGGTGTGTCCATGCAAATGAGATCAGCTCCTGAAGTCCTTTTCCACAGCTCACCACTATATGTCAGGGGAGAGCTCATTCAGACTCTGCTTACACATGTAAAATATGTGTCCATGCTAGTAGACTCAATCAAAAATCCAGATACAGGGAAAGACTCAACATTGCTACACACTGCAAGAAGGGAAGGGACAAAAAAAAAATCATATTTATTTTCAAAGGGATCCGGAAGTTGACAAGTTAAAAATGACAAAATAATTAAAAGGTTTCAGACATAATGCAGTCATTATAAAAATTGGCATAGGTAAGGTTCTTTAGCAGAAATTGGAAGACAGAAAATAATTGTTCAGCTTATAGAAAATATGGAACTTTAGCAATTCAGACTGTTTGATTAAAAATAATTGTTAGTGGAATAAGCAGGGTGGGGGGAAACCCCCCAAAGGTACTTAGATATCCCGATTTAAGTCTATGTCAAGCAACTGACATCTGTAGAGCTAAAGGACTAAACAACATACTGCTCAGATCATTTGTCAGGCTGACAGTGTTGTAAACAAATTAGACAAAGCGTGAAAAGCACATATTTCAGCAAACTCTATAGCGACGACTATAGAAAAGGCAAAAGTGTCCAGTACATGGTGTCACATGTACAGCATGCAGCAAAACTAATCACGTTGAAACTGTGCTACTCTAACAACACAATTTTGTTAAAGCAAAATGTTTAAAAAAATAAAATAAAACTTGAATGTGAGTAATAGGACTCTGATTGGGGCAACAGACCGATCAGGGTGGTAAACTCAAGTAGAATTTGCATTTGTCTATCCCCTAAAGATTTAAACAAAGCAATTGGATGTGAATGCTACCCCATGAGAATGATAGATAATGTTATTTCCAGAAAGCCCAAGGTAAATCTTTTTCTGTTCTAAATGCCTGTCAGAGATTTTTGGCAAGTGCCACTGGATGATTAAAATTTCATATTGTGTGCATTTAATGCCCTGTTTGGAAAGTTTATGTTTAAAAGCCTGCCATTTGGCTTTGGAGCAGCCCTGCAAGTACTGAAGTATTATATGGAGGATATCTCATGGCTAGTTTGGGTGGAAGTTAATGCAGGGGAACAGGTGATGCATAGCATAATGAAAGGGTATGTAAAATGTCATTGAAACTATGAGAGAAATCAAATCAAGTTAAAGCAAAATGCCAATATGAGCTAAAAAGGAAATTGTCCACATGTTCAGTGAACACAATGTTAAATCTTACCAAAAAACGTAGAAGCTCTTTGTGCGATGGAACTGCCACAAGGGAAAGATGCACTTCAAAGATTCATGGTATGAGCATGTATCATACTATAATCACCCCTACCCATTGCATATATGTGTACTGCCTCTGCTTTCTGACAAAAATGCCAGTTGATATGGGGTGAAGTGCAAGCTCAGTGTCAAGAAAATAAAACACTTCAAAAGCCACTTACATGCCCTATTTTGGTTTAATCAACCTGTAAAGCTCTCAGTGTATGCAATTTCATGTGGCTTGGCAGAAGCGCTCTTGGGAACAGGTCACCAATAAGCCATTGCAAGCCTTCTTGTAATGATAGTCTTTAATATTAAATGGTAACCAGGAAAAAAACTTCTGTTGTGGCACCAATTCAGCAATACCTCTAAGTATGTGCTTAGGTGACTTAGGGCTACAAGGACCTGCTAAGCCTAAAAGGTCTTCTGTACTGGATAATATTGATGAAGACTTTGAGGTTACTGTGACACTGGTCATAATTCTGGCCACAAAAGCATATGACAGACTAAAGCCTGAACCCTTTTAAAATATAGCTTTTCAGCAGCTGGAGGAGACAATTGTAGAAGACCGGGCAGAAGAGAAGTCAATACTTCTAGCTGGTGCGAGATCTTTTGGCATTTATCATGATGAGCTAAGTGTATGAGAGGTCATTACACAGGAAATGCTAGAAATACTCCATAGTGAACATACTCATTTAAAAACCAAGGAAAGAGCCAGATGCACATTCTAGATCCTTGTCTACAGCTGAGAAGCATTCAGCCCAACTTGAAGCCACCTTTCTGCTCCCCCCAATTTTAGGCTGTCTGTGTGCCAGACTAGTCTCATATCGTAAATTAGGGGAGCCCAAGGACTTCTCTAAATTACAATGGCTGCAAAGAGGATTTTTCCAAAGGGACTGTTATAGCAACTAAGATATGCTAATAGGGAAGCCACTGGTCATGTCCCTTGTTTTCTGAGCTGTCTGCAAGGAGCTATTAGGAACTGCTATGCCAGTTGTGCCACTGGAAGAATCCCTACATTGTGGTGATCTGCCGGTGGCTGGCTAGGCCAGCTTTAGGGCTTCTTTGTGCTGGCAGTGTGGTGCAACATGGTGCAACCTTTTGTTGGCTAAGCATGGCGGTCTCACAGATGTAGTCTCAATAGTTGATGTATGTAAAAATATAAATTGTAGTATCCCCAAGAGCTGTTATCACCACGCAGTTCAAGACTGAGGTGGTCTGAAGCAAGAGCTGATCTTTTCCTTCTCAAAGTTGTTGACCAGTTGGTGCTCAGATATTCTTAGAATAATAGTCAAGCATGAGCTAAACACATTGTGGGTTTGAGTCTACCACACTTATTCATGCTGTTCAGGACGTAATGGAGAGCGGTTTCAACAGTAAGATGCATGTGTATGGAAAAAAACAGTTTAAATCTGATATTAAGCTGTTTCCTCCCCTCCTCCCCCAAATATCATGGCTGCTGGTTACCTCAAATTGTGAGCAAGCTGCTCGCAGCTTAGTGGTCAAAGGGATTGTATTGTTTATGGAGAACAGAAGTGGGTCTTGAAACCCTGACCCATTTATTGGAATTTATCTGAATTTTGATCTGGATGTTTCCATGTGATGTGTCTGGGACAAATATTGTGAGAACAACCTTCCTCATGACACAAAACCAGGACAGCAGCCGTGCACACTCAATTTTTAAAAACAAAGTGAATTGAACTTTTGCAAATCTCTGGAAAGATTTATGTGACGTTTCTGGCCAGTTATTTTATCCAATTTTGACTCATTTCCTAAAAAATAGTCACTAAAATATATTGCAGTCAAAGTGTGATACAGTTGATGGTGGGAGATGAGATCCCTGACATTAATGCATTTTACATTAATTGCTTAAAGAGTGACAGATCCAGACCTGCTAGCAACACAGGATTAACTAACCCTGAACTAAAAGCTAGGTCTTGACCATTGTTGCTTGCACTGGGCTGAGCAGCTATCTATGGGAGTTGTGTTCAGCACCTCTCAGGATAGGGCCCATAGTTTTCAAAACCACAGCAGTTAACATTCTTTTTTGAGAGTGAAAAACATGGACTGAAACTCTTTGATTGCAAACGTTCTCTCCTGTAGCAGATTTGCATTGTTCCCTTTAGAAGCTGGAAATTCAGTAGTGTAACCCTTATCAGTAGAGACTCTTGGCTGCTATACCCAAAATGCCTCTGAATGGTTACATAATCCAATCATTTTTAACAAAAGGAACTATCCAAGTTAAGTCTCAGAAGCAAAATGTAATTGGAATTAGTATTAGTATTAAAAAAAAATCTGTTCTGTTCCAATTTTGTGCTCAAGCCAGCATGAACAATAAAATACAAGCATATTGAACCTGCTTTTGTAGGCTGTTGTATGCAATCACTGTGAACTAAAAATGGAATTTTTGTGCTTTGCAATGTTATTTTCAAGGTGGCTAAAGTCATTCTTTCTAAACATTTCATTGTCTGAAGCTAAATAATACTTTTAAAATAAAAATAAACTTTGGTTGGGGCTAGATAATCTCTAGAGAGAGGTAGTGAGTGGAAAAAAGTGACACTAACACATTTCTTTGTGTCAGTATTGGACAGATTACTATTTACAATGGAACATGTCTGACTACCCCGGAGTGAAGAATGTTCGTTTTCCTGATGGTCAGATTTGGAAGCCAGATATTCTTCTGTACAACAGGTAGGCACATCTTCATGAAAAGTAAGCATAATTATTCCTTTAGAATGTCTAGGTGTTGGTTACTAGCATACAGTGTGTGGAAAGCAACCATTATGGTGCTTACAACAAGAAAGATGATGATGCAAGTGCTTACCAAAAAACGTAGTTTCAGTTTCAGATACAGTGTGATTATAGAATCATAGAATATCAGAGTTGGAAGGGACCTCGGGAGGTCATCTAGTCCAACCCCCTGCTCAAAGCAGGACCAGTTCCCAACTAAATCATCCCAGCCAGGACTTTGTCAAGCTTGACCTTAAAAACCTCTAAGGTAGGAGATTCCACCACCTTCCTAGGTAACCCATTCCAGTGCTTCACCACCCTCCTAGTGAAAAAGTTTTTCCTAATATCCAAACTAAATCTCCCCCACTGCAACTTGAGACCATTACTCCTTGTTCTGTCATCTGGTACCACTGAGAACAGTCTAGATCCATCCTCTTTGGATCCCCCTTTCAGGTAGTTGAGAGCAGCTATCATGTCCCCCCTCATTCTTCTCTTCTGCAGACTAAACAATCCCAGTTCCCTCAGCCTCTCCTCATAAGTCATATGCTCCAGGCCCCTAATAATTTTTGTTGCTCTCCGCTGGACTCTTTCCAATTTTTCCACATCCTTCTTGTAGTGTGGGGCCCAAAACTGGACACAGTACTCCAGATGAGGCCTCACCAATGTCGAATAGAGGGGAATGATCATTAGATTATAATTAGAATATGATTATTAGAAAACTAAACTTTACTTGCACTGTTTAATGATGTTGATGGGGACAATTTTCCCCTGCTCCTGCCTGAAATGTCACTCTTTTTGAGGTAGAAGAGCTCGATTGCCTGTAGGCCCGCTCTTACTCTTTGTCCGGTTATGCCAGAAGAAGGCCAGGAGACACTGGATGTGCTTTAATTAATCCGCAGCTTTATTCCTAAATATCTGGGAGTACTTGGCAGATAAAAGTGTGCAGTACAGGTATGCCATAGTCATTTACGTATACCTGATAGTATAATTTACACATATCCCCCCTTTACCCATCCTGGTCCCCAGCCAACCTGCTGCTGGGACCCTGCAACACTGCCCTAAATGAGGGCTAAGGGGGGCTATGGAGGGTGGGAGGGGTTTGGCTCCCTCTCTTACCACTCATAGGAGCCCCAACCTCCTCCTGTTTCTGCTCCTTTAAAGAATACTTCCTCTAAATCCTTTACCAATCCATTTAATCTGCTTGTTGTATTCCTTCCCTACGGAGTACCTTCACTTGGCATCTTCCCATGCCTACATAATGAGTTGCAACATCACAGCGTATCCCCGCCCCATTTCATGTTCACCCCAACTAAACCTCCAACCTGCTGTGGGAAGGAAAAAATGTCCCCATGTCACCTTGGCCCATCTAGCATTGAGGGAAAAAAGTCCTTCCCAGCCCACTGAGAGAGGACCAACTAGCATAATTCACACAGCACATCATGACAAACCCTGGTATTTAACTAGTCCCAGGGGTGGGAGTGTGGGTGCTGCTCCACTTGGTCCTGGTAAAAGAGGGCTTTTCCTGCCCCAGTGTGGCCCTAAATAGACCCCCCTCTTCTGGTCACTTAGTGGGGAGAAGTGTCAGTGTCCCCACCCTGACCTGGGCTGAAGTTGCCGCAGCAAGTCACTGGCTTTCTAGCCCTCAAAGGGGCCACACACCTTTTCCTGCTTAATGTGCAGGAGGTCATTCTCCTGTCTGTGCTCCCCCAAGCTATAGAAAATGTTAGCATACCATTAAAGGAACTGCTGCTGTCTTCTCTAAACAGCTGACTCTTTAGGTCTTTCAGGGCAGGCAGGTAGGTAGCAGCAGAAATTACCAATTGCTCAATGAAGGGAGTCTGAGCGGCACTGATAAATCCTCCTCTTGCATCTTTATCTGCCAGCTTCATTTGTGGGATTTGTTTAATAACAAAGATGGTACAGTACTGCTCTTTGTAAAACCACTGAGTGTTTTAAACATATTTTATGCTTTTATGTACACTAAGCTATACAAGTGCCAGTTTGTTTGTTTAAAGTGTATTCTGTGCTGAAGAAACGGGCTGAAAAATTATGATGCTGCAGCAAAATTAGTACAAGGGTAATTTTATATGAACTCTTGTGAAAACTATGAAACTTTAAAAATATTACATAAAATATTTCCAGCAAATCACTTACTCAGTTAATTTTTAGATGGGTTCACCATAAGGCCATAATGAAACTTTCAAAGCAACCTTAACTATGGAATCCCTTTACTTTATGGTGTTCTGGTAGTAAGTCTGAGGTGAGTACACATGCTAGTACATTCAGGACTTAATACCAGGAGTATCACCTATTAATAAATACACTGCAGAACCAAAAGCCATCTAAGCTTCTTATTTAATAATAAAAAAGCTATATCCTATCCTCATTCATCCATCAAGTAGAAGTCTCATTAATTTTAATAGGAGTTTTGTGTGAAAATTGGGTGTAGAATAAGGTCTTTAATCTTCAATATTTTGTTAAGACAAGATTCATAGTTCATTGATAAATACTGGGTGCTGCTGCTTTGATTACTAAAAATACCTGATGTAGTAGGAGATGAAATGTGGGTTTGTTTTGCACATGAAATGTAATTTGGTGTGTAGGCATCACCACAGTGTAACAAACCCCAAAGTATTCTTTTAGCATTTGTTCTGACACTGGTGAGTGTATCTAGCCTTTGGCAGCGTGTAGTCAGTTTTTCTGCAGGTTTTAGAATCAGTGAGAACTGCCTGTTAAAGCATGTCATTTATTTGAAAGGCAAGACTTTGCTTCACCATATAACATCAGTCTGAAATACTCTTTCAATAATGTATATATTATGCATGGATTCATGATGCACATCTAAGAGAAGTTATGAGAAATATAAAGGCTGTTTGGAATTGCAGAAGTAAATCTATTTGGATATATTCTGTCCAGATTATACCCTATGCAACCCCAATGTAATCCACAGGATTGCATGGGTTACACATGGGGCAGAATTTAGCCCCATGGGACCCAATGCTACTCTTTTGAATTCAAATTTCTCTTAAGTATTATGAAAATAAATTATTTCACTTCATTAATATTAACACTTTGAGAATTACCTTGATTACACTAATTGCCTCATATAGTCCAAGGCTCTATGATACTGTAAAAATGAGACCATCTGTCTGAACAGGGATACGAACCATATCAGGAGAAGCGAGAGCAGATTCTAACAGTAATTTCAGTGCTACTGTCACCAAAGTTCTATCAGGAGCTCAGATATGTTACTTTTACAACAAAGTTGACTGAGTTTTAAACAGATTTTTTTAAAACTTCTACTCAAAATGTATGAAGTGGAAAAGATAGCCTTCAGCTAGCAAATCTACTTGTACATTTGTATTGTCACAGATCTTGATGGCTTTTGGATTTAGTAGACTTTGCTAGTTGAGCACCATTCCTGCTAATGTTGGATCAACATCATATATGGTATATTGTAGGTTTCTGTTATGAAACAAAAGGAGCTTTATTGTAGTTCCTTTGTGAAGTAAGTGTGCTCTCCATCCTTTCGTGTAAATCCAACAAGTCAGATTCTGCCCTTAGTTATACCCATACAGCAGCCTCTTTGTACAGCTTTTATCTCACTCATTGTTAAGAAAAAGTTCCATAAACAAGCTGGGAACAGACTTTGGCACCAAATTGAGTCTGTAATACATGCATATGTGCACTCCAACTACAATCATCACAAATACTTGTTTGTGTACAGTCACTTATTTTGTATGTGCAGATTTTGTGTGCACAACTCAGATGGCATATTTGAAAATTTGTTTCCAATAATTCAATTTGATACTCAGAGTAACTATTCTATAGCAGAATTACAATTTCCAATGATAAAGTGTGTGTGTGTATGTGTGATATAATCAGTGCCATATGTTATCAGCTAGTTCTTTTATACCCATACAGTCATAAATGTCACATGACCATACAATTATAAATAGGTATAATACACAGTTTTTTTAATGTTACATAGTTTAAAGTTCATGTGCCATGTTACAAAGTATCCATCCATACTGATTTTTGTGTTAAACATTTCTTTGCTGGATCAGTTTGCCTCCCTGTTAAATAATGAATAGGTTAAAAAGTTTTCATGGAAGTTGCAGGACTGATATTTGCCATAAAGGATGGGTGAGAGCATGAGGAAAAACAGCTTCTATTATTTAAAAACCTCCATCTGTAGACTCTGAACATCTTTAATTTAGTGCCTCCGACTAGAGCATTCCTTTTTGTGTCAAAAATCTGCTGAATGCTAACAAAAACTACCAATGCAGTGTCAATATTGTTTTCTGCAGGGCAAAATAATTAAAGAACCTATCAAACAAAACTTACCTTAAAACCTCTCTCCTCCAGTTTTGGTGTTGAATAACTGTAGCATTTTCAGTCTATATATTCATTTCACTTGTGTTGATGGTGAAATTGCATATATGTGCATGTGCATCTCCACATGTCTTGTAGAATCAGATACATGGCCTGCATATTCAGGGACTGTAACTGATTGTACAGCAGTGCTTGCCAGCGTACAATATCTGAGAGCAGGATTAAGCCAAAGGCTTGCTTTAATATTGCCAGGTTCTTGACTCCTCTGATTACCAGTGTTGCTCATTTGAAGCAACACTGTTCTCATTTCATTCTCAGGTGTGGTCTTTGCACACTTTGCAAATACATTCCACAACATATAATGGGAAAATAACAAATAACAACTATTCAGATTAAATATGTATGCTGTATACTCATTTTTTTTCCTGCATGGCCTCTCAGAACAAAGGACATGGGGCTAGAGCAATATTTCTCAAACTGGGGCCACCGCTTGTGTAGGGAAAGCCTCTGGCAAGCCGGGCCGGTTTGTTTACCTGCCCCGTCCGCAGGTCCAGCTGATCGCAGCTCCCACTGGCCGCGGTTCGCTGCTCCAGGCCAATGAGAGCTGCTGGAAGCGGTGGCCAGTACGTCCCTTGGCCCGCTCCGCTTCCTGCAACCCCCATTGGCCTGGAGCAGCAAATCGCGGCCACTGGGAACCGCGATCGGCTGGACCTGTGGACAGGGCAGGTAAACAAACTGGCCCAGCTCACCAGGGGCTTTCCCTGAACAAGTGGTGGCCCCAGTTTGAGAAACACTGGGCTAGAGTTTCAAAATGTTTGCCTTGAATAGCACAAAAACTAGAAATGGAGTGAGGAAAGCATTCAAGCATGTACTTAAGTGCATCCCTGTTCAGAACAGCTTGCTTCACTGTAAGCCCATGCTTAAGTGTTGAACTGAGTAGGACTGCCTCTCTGAATTGGAGCCTAACTGATGAGTTTGAAAGAGTGAAATGAAATTAAATAAAACAGAAAAATGCTTGACAATGTGGGACCGAGTGCAGGCACACGCATTCTCCCCTCCCTCCACCCCACTTTGTAACAAGAATCAGCAACTGGGGAGTGGTGGGGGGAGGAGGGTGGAGAGGGAGGGGGCTCTGTGCCATTACAGCAGCAACCATGTGTACTGGATGTTGAAAGGGTGGAATAAGAGCAAGGCCATAGCCCAGTCCTTCTCTTCAGCAACTAGCACAGCAGAGTAGGTGGCATGCTGCACCTCTCCAAGGATAGCTGCTGCACTGCTGTGTACTGCCTGGGAGACCACACAAAGGATACAGCCTGGGGCTTTTGGCTGCAGTGCTGTCCATCTGACACAGCAGGGGACTCCACTGGAAGCTACAATAGATTAGCACATTTGTATTTGGCATGATATAGTATCTCTGTGGATTGGGTGATTATAATTTTTTATCTTCTAGTGTTTAGTGTCTAGTGTGGCTATAGAATTATCCCTTAAATTGTATGATTTTGTTTTTCAGTCTAGAGACTGTTCAGAACCCATGTGTACATTATGCCATAAGATTGAGAAATGTCTCCACTTTGTTTTGAAATGCAGCTTGGCAATACTTCGATTGAAGATGGCAGATAGCATCAAATTCTTATGGGGTTGTCATAGAACAAGAAGTGAAACAAGCAGAACTTCTCATTAACTGAGACCTAATAATGGACAATGTTACCAACATCTATTGCAAACCATTTCTGAGGCGGTGGATGTTTAGTAGCAACTCCAGAGTGTGTACTGTTACCAGCAGCAGTAGCCGTATTGTCATGTTTTTTTCCTCTACTAGCAGTGGCACTCGCAGCGGGAAAGACTGAATGGGAGGTGATAGTTTAATACAGCTGTTTTCCGCCATGTCCTTGCTCTGTGTCTGTATTTGAGAGAGCACCTTTATGACAGCCCCAAGTTGAACAGGAATGGTGTATGTATTATAGTGGCATAGTAGTGCCACATTAGTTGAGTTGTCCCAACTTCTGTTTAAAGGTTGACCTTTTAAAGTCCTCTAACATTGACATGCTTAGTCATGTTCCTTTAAAATATGGTGTGCCTCAGCAGGGTACAGGATAGGGTTGGTGATCCAAATCTGGGGTCATTTGAACTAGGTGTTGCAGAGATACAAGCCCCTACCCCCCACACATTTTCTCCAAAACAGCCATTTTCCAAAAAGATTTTAGGTATTTTTTTTGTTCGCTTGGCTTTTTTTTGCGAAGAGCTAGTGATGAGTGTTGAATCAATGTGGTCAAAATGGTCTTAATCTGTTGAGTTTTATCAAAGCGAGTGCATGGCACCCACTAAATCCTTGTTTCTCAAACTGGGGCCGCCACTTGAGTAGGGAAAGCCTCCAACGGGCCGGGACGGTTTGTTTACCTGCCCCGTCCGCAGTTCCGGCCAATTGTGGCTCCCACTGGCTGCGGTTCGCTGCTCCAGGCCAATGGGAGATGCTGGAAGCGGCAGCCAGTACGTCCCTCGGCCTGCACCGCTTCCAGCAGCCCCCATTGGCCTGGAGCGGTGAACTGCGGCCAGTGGGAGTCGTGATTGGCCGGACCTGCGGACGGGGCAGGTAAACAAACCGGCCCGGCCCGCCAGGGGCTTTCCCTACACAAGTGGCGGCCCCAGTTTGAGAAACACTGCACTAAATCTTTGAGGGACCCAACCTCAGAACAGCATTTAAGAACATGTTCTTTGTTTGCATAGATATGTAGTGTGGAATTATTACATTCCATATGCACTAATAAAAAAAAAAGTGCGGGGGTTTCTATGCAGCCACTTTATGCTTATCTGGGCAGTTCGAGGAAATATACCGACCCCATTGCCCCGGTGAACACACAACCCCTGACATTTCTAGTTCAAACCTTTGTGCTCCTGAGCAATAACAATTTAATAACTCATGTTTCTTGCTGCAGGTTGTCTGTTATAATGTGTTTAATTTACGAGGAGGTTTACTGTGAACACCGCAGAATAGTTACCAGCCGGTCTAACCAACATTTTTGTTCTATTGGGTGAAGAGGAGTTGGAGACAGTGAGCTTTGTGTGTAGGAGGGTGGGAATGGGGGACCAGGGATAGGGTTGCGGTGATGGAGGGAGTGGGAAATGAGGACAGGTGCTAAGCAGACCTTTGATTGGTTGTTTGAGAAGATCTGTATTTTGGCTAGTACGTGATCTGGGAGCAGATTAACATGGTCTTTCCAAAAAAAGACAGCATGGAGATTTGGAACTGACAGCAAAGGTCCTTGACCCTGAGGGAAAAGAAATATGAGTGCTGTCAAGGTTGCTAGTGTGTGGGTTCTGGACAACTTCTGGACCACAAGGTTGCAGAAGTTTGTGGGAGAGCAAGGAGTACACCATGACATGGGGATTGTTGCCTACAGACTGCCAGGTTGAAAAGAAGTGGGCTGCATTGGCCATCATTGTTTTGCCTAGTTGGTAGCATCCAACTTGTGCCTTAAGAGGTTGTGGTATACTGGACATTGTGATGATTGACTTGGGAGGAAATGATCTGGCCTTATTCCTGGTATGCGCTTCATACAATGTATGAGAGCAGATTTGGACTACATCAGACTGTGCCCAGGTGCTGTGAGAGTTTTTGCTGATTTGGCTAAATAATTGCTACAGTGACAACATGAAAGTTATAAATAACTGTTGGAAAAACATTAATTGGGAAAGTGGAAGGTTAATGGCTGACCAAAAATGTGTATTGTATGACATAGAAACATTGGAAGCTCTGACACTACATTGGTTTTCAGAGATGGGGAACCTCTATTGGGCAGAGGCCAGAGATCTTTCTTTCAAACATAAAACTGTTAGGATTTCGGAACAGAAACCCTGTCTGTGATTTCTCTCACCAGCTGTGCCACAAACCACACCCTCCAACCATTCTAAAACATGACCAGGAGCACCCTTCTATTGTAACATAGTTGTCCTTTGCTCCAGGCTCTGTCTGTCAGTTAGGTTATATGGTGGGGGATGTAACAACAATAGAAATATTTGTATACCAGGGAGGGAGGACTTCAGGGAGATGTGATCCCTGCTGGCAGTGGGGCGTGCTGGGTACAGTATTGGGGAGGGGGCCAGGTTGAAGGGGTGCACACATTGAATGGGTCAGAGGTGTGGTTAGGAAGGTGTGCCAAAGCAGGGCTGATGTGTGTGGGTGGGAAGGTCTGGTTGTCTCGGTATGCAAATTGAGAGACATGATATGTTCAGCTGCCTAAATTACTACTAGCTCCTACCAACAATAGAGCTTTTCCTGTTCAAAAAACTAGGAAATTCAGTGGCAAAAATATACAGTAACACAGAGTTGAAGTTGCTTGGTGGCCTGTCATCCCCATGCAGAACTTTGAGTTGAGCAAAACTCAGACTTCTGAAAAACCAGGAAATGCACAGTTAAGGGTTGCCCATGCAGTTCGGTTGCTGAAATGAACAAGCTCTTCATCCTCTTTTACAACCTATTTAGTGCTCCAAAGTGAGAGTTTGGATGCACCAGTGGAAGCTGGGGGTGAGGCTGTTCTAAAAATTAGGTCCATATTTCTATTTCTTTCAATGAATTTTTAATCGGATGTCTCTGCTTACCTAACAGACAAAAACCTATGTATCTTGTATGACGCACATTCCAAGAAACATTTCATATTAAAAAAACCACAATACAAATAACAGTTATAGGAAGACAGAGAAACACTCAGCTACTGCTGATAGTTCATATAGTGTCTTGAACTCTTAGTTACAGAAGATTCAGCAAACACTCTGTCTCATAACACAAGAACATGTTCCACTAAATTAAAAAGAAGCAATTTCAGAACTGATTAAGAAGGGGATACTTTTTCTTGTAACACATAATTAGGACCCTCAGCCACGGGACATTAAGACCAAGAATTTAGTATGATTTAGAAAAGGATTAGACATTAGATGGATAACAAGAATATCCAACATTATTAAGATAAATAACATTTTTGGAAGGGTGTTAAGTCTCCTGCTTCAGGGCTTAAGCCAATATCTCAGTATTAGCGATCAGGATAGGAACTACGTGAGGAGGCAGATTATCCCACACCTGCCATCGGTGCAGGGCAGTGGGGGGAAGAAGAGAGAGTCTTACACCAATGCATCTGGTGCTGGCCACAATCAGAGACAGGATTCTGGACTAGCTGGACCTGGAGGCTGATCTGGGCTGGCAATTCCTATGTTCCTGAATATTTTTATTAGAAGTGTTTTAAAGAGTAGCAGAATCTCACTTTAGTTTAAAGCAGTGTTTCTCAAACTGGGGCCGCCGCTTGTGTAGGGAAAGCCCCTGGCGGGCCGGGCCGGTTTGTTTACCTGCCCCATCTGCAGGTCCGGCTGATCTGGCCGTGGGTCGCTGCTGGAAGCGGCAGCCAGTACGTCCCTTGGCCTGCGCCGCTTCCTGCAACCCCCATTGGCCTGGAGCAGCAAATCACGGCCACTGGGAGCCGCGATCAGTCAGACCTGCAGACGGGGCAGGTAAACAAACTGGCCCGGCCCGTCAGGGGCTTTCCCTACACAAGCGGCGGCCCCAGTTTGAGAAACACTGGTTTAAAGGAGTCTTCTGGCCTCTTTAGCCCCCTTCCTGTCCCACAGATTCATCAAAAATTGTATCTGACGAAGTGGGTATTCATCCACGAAAGCTTATGCTCCAATACGTCTGTTAGTCTATAAGGTGCCACAAGACTCCTTGTTGCTTTTATCAAAAATTACTGTAGCAAATTGGCAGCATGAGCTAGGCCATAAGACTAGATTTTGATCTTGGATACGCCATTGTAACTATGGAGGAACCTTGAGGAAGTCAACGGCATTGCTTAGTTACACCAGTGTAAATACCAAAACCTGCCCCATTGACTACGTACCTTTTTTTTTAAATCAGGGGAGGGGCCCAATCAGATTAATTGTAGTGTGGCTATACTGGGCCAAATTCTAGCCTGAGTAGTGTTCCTGCAGTATCACTGAAATCAGCAGAGGTGTAACAAAGAGCAGAATTTAGCCTGTGATATCTTTTTAAATTTTGGTTAATGCAGTCACACCTGAGATTATTGCTAAATTGCCTGTAGGGCCAAATTATGGCTCTGGAGGGACAGGGGGTGTACAAAGGTTTGGGGACTGCAGCGCCAGCACTCAGGTGATACGAAGGGATAATGTCTGCTGGATGCTCAGTGGAGCAGCAGTTTAGCAACGTATAGCTTCCTCCAGCACAGGCTGGCTTTGACTTCAGTGTGCTTTTGGGCAGGGCATAAGTGATTCACAGGTTGGGATGGCCATAGCCAATCCCTTTCCTAGTCCCTAGGTATACGCCCTCTAGGATATGCAATGCCATTTGGCACTGCTAGCTAGCCACTCTTTCTACCAAAGCAGCCATATTAAAGCTTTGACAGATGGCTGCTCTTTAGTCTCTAACTTCCTGTCTTTTTCTGCAGTCAGCTGCAGGTGTAGGTATATAATTCCCCAGCTCAGGGAAAGACAATATATCTGTATTGTACATCTGTTTTCCTGGTTCTTATGTGCCAGATAAGAGGTTTTCCTATCATTCTTTGTCCATGGAAATGACATGACCCTTTTGTTTTTCTGATGGCTGCTAGTGATTTTGTTTCCTGTCTTTGCCATATGTTTTCTGATTAAACACACCCCTGCTGTGTGTAACAACCAGATTTCCCTTCTCCCTTTCAGAAGTTGCATTGTTTGTTTGACTAGTTTTGTATACAGTAGTTGCATCCAATATGTCAGTTGCAGTTACATTGCCCCCCGTCTACTTGATAATCATCTAGATGAGTAATGTCACTGTCACAGGTGTTGTTGACTCACAATATTGTTATAGCAGCACATAGTGACAAGGTTTTACTGTCAACCACTTGAGTGCATCTCTCTAGGGCCCACATTGCTGCCCTGCTTATAGCATGCTTGTGTGCATTTGCATTCAGCGCTAAATGAGTGAGGAAACTGAGGATGAATTCTGCTACAGAGTTCCCCATACCTAGCGTAACTGCTGTCAGGATTAGGTGGTTGTTTCTAATTTAAGCAGTGTAATTAGCACTGCACTTGTCCACACATCAGCATAAAAAAAAATCCTTGAAATGTTCCATTCATAAGATGGAGCATCATGTGGCCTGAGCAGGTGTTTTCACATTGATTTTGCTTAATGTATCTTTTGCTGCAAATTAGTTTTCTCTTGAGTGTCTTTTCCAGTCCCTGATCCTGGCTACATTTCTCTCGCTCTCTCATGCATGACTAGCAGTGAAATGGCAACTCCAAAAGTGGACAATTTGTTCATTCATGTCCAGACTACCAGTGACTAAGATGTTTACGTGCATGCCTTAAAATCTGTTCTTTTGGAAGAGGGTGTACTGATGTATACAATGAGGTATGACAATCATATCTAACATACTAACAAACAGATATATAGATTTTTTCTCTATTCAGTGATGCAAACTAAAGTTATTTTAAGCCTGATTTTGAAATGTTGCCCATAATTTTTGATACCTCTACTTTGTTGTCCAATGCCGGGCATGCAAAATGCTTATTTACAGAGATACTGAGCTCTCTCAAAACCAACAGCACTCAATAGGCAAGGCGGATACTAGCACCTCCTGAAAATCAGTACCTAGGTATCAGGGCACCCAAAATTAGAGGCCACTTTTGAAATTTTTTGATATACTTGATTGTACAGGTGAATACTTACACTGTTTATGATAACGATATATACCTCTAATTCATATAACTGGAAGTTTAATGTAATTTGTTCATGTTATTTTTATAATCCTGGTACATTAACCTTTACACCACGATTACTGAAAACTAATACTATTTGGTACATATATTTATTACAAAAAATCCTACAGGCAGAAATTTAATTACATGACTGAAGTGACTATATTTTAAAAGGAATCCGTATTCTTGTGTAATTTTTCCATTGTGACTAGCGTAGCATAATTGTCTTCTAACAACTGTCTCGTATAATTGCATGGTATTTTGCAACAGGTACTTTCATTTCCTGTTGACTTATATATGGACTTGTAGCTGTAACTGCAAATTTAAAGCCATAGATATTAGACTGCTTCTTCACTTTGATTTATTCTTATATTTAACCATTTCCCCAAGCCTTACTTATGTTGACTGGTAGCTGTATCCTAATGGAGGAAAGCCCACTGTAGCTACCGTAAACTTTACTATCAGCCCACTGTGCCTTTGTATATAATCTTTGCCAGTTTATTATTAATAGTAGCTGCAAGCCTTCATTTCTCTTTAAAACTTCTACAGTAGAACCTCAGAGTTACGAATACCTTGGGAATGGAGGGTGTTCATAACTCTGAAATGTTCGTAAGTCTGAACAAAAACAGTATGGTTGTTCTTTCACAAGTATACAACTGAATATTGACCTAATACAGCTTTGAAACTTTACTATGCAGAAGAAAAATGCTGCTTTCCTTTAATTTTTTAGTAGTTTTACATTTAACACAGTACTATAGTTGCCCTTTTTTGGGTCTCTGCTGTGTGAGTGTGTACTTCTGGTTCCAAATGAGGTGTATGGTTGACTGGTCAGTTCGTAACTCTGAGGTTCTACTGTATATCAACCCAAGGCAGACTTTGTGCAAATTTATCATAGTACAGTATTGCAAAAATGGTGAACACCCATATTAGTGGTGTGCTTATTAGTGATATTATCATTTTCCAGCTACAATGTTCTGACTAATTAGGCCTCATAACCACAATTTAGTTTTTTTTACTCTGTGATGATTTTTTATTCTGTAGACTTTCACCATCTGCTTTCAGGATACAAAATACATTTTAATATATAGTCAACTATGTGAGGCGTTAGGGGGAGAGAAAATCGAAATCACCTCAGTGGCATACTATTGGCAGCTTCACAGCTTCACCACGACTGCTACTGCAGACCTTGGTTCATGCACGTCTCCTTCATGAGTCTGAGTACAGCCCCCGTCTCCTTCTTAAGGATACTACCAACTTCCCCTCGTCCCCCAGTCTCCTGGGCAGAGCTGGTATGGAGTCAAGCTCCCTTGCATGCAGCAACAATTTTTCTCCTTCACACTTACTCCAAGGATGGCCATCTGTGGGGCAGGCCTACCGTACGGAGTATGTGTTGCAGTCCCAATATGGAGGGGTGAATGTAGTAATTACATTGGCATACTTACTGCCTATTGCAATAATAAATAGCATATTTATTGTTAAGTCCAACTCTGTCTGCTGTACAAATAGAAGACCTGTGTTTGAGCAGTGGTAGATCTCGAGTCCTGGTATTCTATTTTAGCTGCACGTACATGCAAACTAAAGCCACTTTGGAAAGTTCCTTTCCTTGCTCATCAGTGGCTGCCAGTGAACACAGCTGATAATTTACATAATACCTTAAAAGTTAGTGGCATGGCTCTTTAGCCATTTGCCTGCTGCCTAGGAGCTCATCACTGGAATGTGCACCACAGTTTTACACTGCATTACATTTATTCGTTTTCTGAGGAGATGCCTCCATGTCAGAACTGCCCTTGTGTTTAAGTCAAGAGCTGTTTCATCTCAATTTATACCAATCAGTATCTTCACCTCTTAAAAAACTGTCCGATTCTTCTGTTCCCCTCTATGTGACCATATTATTATATCCATATCATGATGATACCCTGTGATGAAGTTCTAAAGCTTCATTAGGAAAAACATGGTAGCTAACTATCTCAATTTGAAGCATTGCACTTCAGAAAGCAATTAAAAATCTAGACTATGGGTAGAATTTTCAAATGTGCCTTAGTCCCATTTCTAAAAAGCAGTAAGAGGTCTAAATCCTACTGATGATTTTCAGTCAGAATTCTGCACCCAAGTCTCTTTTGAAAATGGGACTAAGCGCCTAAGTCACTTTGATGCTTTGGAAAATTTTACTCTACGCAAAATTCCCAGAAATCGGGGGGAGAGGGACAGGCTAAGATCCTCAGGAATAACTGTGTGGTGCATGGCTCAGCCTCTGGGGGGAGGTGTAGGAGGGCAGAGAGGGCTAGAATCTGGCCCAGTACATTAATATTCCTTTATGTACCTCAGTGTCCCCACTCATGTTACACAGCATTATGTTTGTTTTTAACTCTAATTAGTTTGGGCCTCAGCCAGCACCCCTTACTGGTGTCAGTGCATTTACTTGCATGAGTAAGTATTTAATGTAAGTAGGGGGTGCAGAACTGGACCTTTTTTCTTTTAAAGTGAATGAGTTGCATCTTCTGCTTTCATTTCTCTGAAAACACATTCTCTAACCAATATCCATGCACATCACAGTTGCAAAATTTAGCTCTGTTCCTGTCTTCAGACTTCACGTTAATTTGTTTCAGAGACACTGACAACTACATTGCTTAATATGTAAACTTTCTGTTCATAACTTGAAAACAATGTAACTACAGTTGGTCAAATTACTCTTGCAGATCTGGCTCTTTTCTCTGTTTTGCAAATTATTCAGAATTAGTTTTTTAAAATATATTAATTATTGGGAAGCATACAGTGGTTTGAGTATACGTAGCTATTAATCAAACACTTCTTGCCTTGTTCCATGACTGCACTGAGTTACAGTATTCAAAAATATATCAATGCAATTACCAATCCTCACTGGAATATCTGACCTAAATTGCAGTACTGTCTACAAAATCAATGCTTCGATCTATGGTATATACAAAATAATTCTGTTTTGCCTTATACCAGACAGATTGGTTAAAAACAATGCATACAATAAAGGTAGCTTCTTAGTATTGATTAGTGGGTCTGTGCTAGAAGGGCGCACAGCTTCCTCTCACCCTCAGTTTCAGTTATGGAGAATTTGCTGTGTTGGAGTCCTTTAGACTCAAACCCTTTTCTAATACTCCTTATCCACCTTAGTCCTCCTTAACACCCCTCAATCCACAGCCCTCCCTAATTCTGCATCTGAACTCACTGACAATGCCTCTTATCCTTCTGGCTCATGAATATTGTACCTTCACCCTAGCTCAGATCCAAAGCCTACTCTGCTGATGCTGTTTTTGAAGTTGAGAAGAATCTAAACTGCTAATAGGCAGGGAGAGCAGAGCCTCGTCAAGTTCAAACCATCCTGTAGATAACGTGGGTTTCTTGTTCAGCTAAAGCACAGACTGTGCCATGGAGACAGATGACTGAGGGTGCTGTCACCTATTTTCAGTGTCTCAAGAGGGGCTGGCAGCATTTCCTTGTGGCCCAGGCTAATTTCACCTGTATTTTCTGGGATTTTCTCAGGTGCAGGTCCACAGCTAGGAGATCTAAACCCAAGCTGTCTACACCAAGCTTCTGGTTTGTTTTTGATAGTGGCAAAAATTCTTACCCAAATGGGGTGATTTTGGTTTAAACGAGCGGTGAATGTTACTTCGGCTTAGGGTTACTTACCAGCAGAGTACTATGGTACTGCACATATATAGAACAAAAGAATCCTTCATGGGACACTGGCAAAAGGAAAGTCTCACCCCAAACCCTTGTAAGACGTTCCATTCAGGTGGTACTTTTACAGACCTTGTCACTGGAGCATCCCAAACATCTGGAAATATCATGAGTTGAGAGCTGCCTCAGAATCTGTATTGTGCAGTAGTTCCTCACTTCATGATTTTTAAAATGTACCAGTTACACACACATACATGATTTACAAACAAAAAGACATGGCACAAACCAAATACCCATCACTCCACTCACCCCAAATTCATTTAATAGCCTGAAGAAAGGAGGAGGCCTGGAACCAGCCTGAACAGTCAACAATATGTAGCTATTTGCTATTATGACTAGCTTAAAAATCTTTGTTGATAACATAAATAGAATTAAGGCAGTTAATCCATTAAACTTTTGTCTCAGGAACAAAGAGTGGCTTTTTTGGGTTGGTTTGGTTTTGGTTCATTTTAATATATGTTACGTATAGCAGCTTCTAGCTTGTGTATCTCCTAAGAAAATCATTACTGACAGAGTCGAAGGCCAAAAGGGAACACTGTAACCATCTAGAGCGACCTTCTGTATAAAACAAGCCATAGAACTTCCTCATACTAGGTCAAATGTATTTGAGATATCACTTGGCAATAATTTTTTTTTTGTACACACACAAATACGCAATTAGGCAATGCTTTAAAACAAATGAAAGAAGCTAATTCATTCCTAATCTTAATAACAGTTGCATCTATACTGATAATCTAAGGCAGTGGGCTCCCACCTTTTTATGCCCAAGATTACTTTTTGAATTTAAGTGCAATCCACTCTCACGTTCACTGGGCTGGGGCAGGGGGTTGGGGTCTGTGATGGGGGACGAGAGTTTCAGAGTATGGGAGGAGGTTGGGGTGCAAGCCTGTGGGAGGGAGTTTGGGTGCAGGAGGAGGCTCCAGGCTAGGGCAGAGTGTTGGGGTGCAGGTGGGGGTATGGGGTTCTGGCTCTGGGAGGGGGCTCAGGGCTGGAGGTTGGGATGCGGGTGCCTCCTGGGAGGCACTTTCCTTGGGTGGCTCCTGGTCAGCAGTGCAGCGGGGCTAAGGCAGGCTTCCTGCCTGCCCGAGCCCCACACCACTCCCAGCAGCAGCCATCATGCCCCTGCAGCCCATGGCTCCGCATGCTGCCCCTCTCTGCAGGCATTGCCCCCTGCAGCTCCCATTGGCCACAGTTCCCCATTCCTGACCAATGGGAGCTGTGGGAGGGGGAGGGTGCTTGCAGGCAGGAGCAGCATGCAGAGGGAGACCCCTGCCTCCCCACTTCCCTGGGGCCTCAGGGGCGTGCTGGCCGCTTCTGGGAGCGGCGCATGGCCAGGGCAGGCAGGGAGCCTGCCTGAGCCCCGCTGCGCCACCAGACGTTTAGCAGCAGGAGATCACAATCAACTGGCAGAAGCTCCAGGATCGACCAGTCGATCACAATCGACCAGTTGATGACCTCTGATCTAAGGCATTACAAACAGCACTAATAGTAATATTATTTCACAGCACTATTAGATTAAAAACTGAAACAATAATAAGGGCTGATTTTAGTTTACCAGCCTCCTGATTTGTCAATTCTGAGTTAAATACTCAGAGTTTAATCTTGTGTCCACAGAGGTGAATGGAAGACGCCTGTTGATGTCAGTGGGGATTGACCAGGCTTTAAGCTATATTAAATAGTCTTTTCACTGAGCAAAAGTAATTGGCCGTATTGGGGGCAGGCAAGGAGGAGAAATTGGTCATAAATCCTCTCAATGTTCATTAACTCCTCTTAATGCTAATGAAAGTTATATGCCGCTGGCAACAAAAGGAGGCCAGCTCTCCTTGTAGAGTTCCTCTAGGATTTTTGGGAAGGGTTTATTTCACAAATTGAAACCAATCAGCGATGCCATTGTAATTAATCTAATCTTAGATTATAGACCAGTTGATCAGAGAGCGCGCAAATGAGACCATTAACTGCTGATTTACAGCTGTGTTTATCAGGAGTAACTCCACTGAAGTCAGGTACACGACATTGGGATAAAGTTGGAGTTAGAGGAGAAAACAATCAAGAGGTTTTTGGTTTGGGGGGGGGGGGGAAATCCACATTTTGTAAGAATACTGCAATTCTTTAAGACCTCATTGATTCCATCAGAGTGTAATTCAGCTCTTCTTCCCTCCCATTCTAGTGCTGATGAGCGATTTGATGCGACGTTTCATACCAATGTTTTAGTCAATTCTTCAGGACACTGCCAATACCTACCCCCAGGTAAGAAATAGATTGTTTTCATGTAATAGCTCTCGCCTACTCATATATGAAGTCATCTCACAGTTTGGATAAAAACTCTTTCATACTACACCTCTACCTCGATATAACGCAGTCCTCGGGAGCCAAAATATCTTACCACGTTATACGTGAAACCGCATTATATTGAACTTGCTTTGATCCACCAGAGTGCACAGCCTCGTCCCCCCCACCCCCGGAGCACTGCTTTACCACGTTATATCCGAATTCGTGTTATATCGGGCCGCATTATATCGAGGTAGCGATGTACATATAAATCCAGATAGTACCTGTTTGCTAGATTTAAAACTATATAAACTACATATAAGTACCTATGCATGCATCATTTAAGAACACATCCTTGCATGGATACCACCATACAAAAATAAATGATCAATTGCAATGATGTAAATCCTCTGTCATATCACTGGTTTAGCCCCATTTCCTATTATCAATTTATGATTTCAGAAGTCTGGAATTATGAATAGAAATAAAAATATGACCTTTTAACAGACAAAGAATATTTTTTTCCTAAAGCTGAGGGAATAATTAAACATGAATAATTTATTCCATGAATTTGGCCTCTCTGTTCATGAATTCTTTCTTATAGTAAGTAGTTTATTAATTTCTTGGATGGATTTGCTATTTGAAATGATGCACCAAACACTTTCTCTTTTGGTCTGTAGCTCATTCCTGAGAATACTTGTATTTCATATTTGAAATTTTGAAATATAGTGATCAGTATTTGATTGGACACTTGGTGCTGTTTCTATTCCCTAGAGTATAATTCTTAGAATCAGGTTTCTTTTGTCTATCTTAGGGTCTTATAGAGAGACTATCCCTGTAGTATCCAAGTGCTTCCCAGGTAAATTAAATCTACTGCGGTCCTTAGTATGGTCCATGGAGTCTCCTACCCTTCTGCTCATAGGAAGTGCCAATTGATGTTTATGGACTTGATCTTGCAAGGTGCTGAGTGATGGGTCCTTGATCTGTCATGCTTAACTTTGCCCACTCTACTTTAGGCATATTCAAGAGCTCATGCTACATAGATGTGCGCTGGTTTCCATTTGATGTTCAGAAGTGTAATCTGAAGTTTGGATCCTGGACCTATGGTGGATGGTCCTTGGACTTACAAATGCAAGAAGCAGATATATCTGGATACATTTCAAATGGAGAGTGGGATCTAGTAGGTAAGCTCCTTGGACCTGATTTTCATTTACACTCTGTACTTTGGGAGTGTAAAGGGGCTTTAAAGTGGATGGAAAGGTAGATCAGTATAAAAGGATTTTTGTGTAAATGATGATCAGGCCCCCTATCTTTTTTTTTCAGATAGTAAAAATGTACACAGCTCAGGTAGCAAGTACCAGTACAAATGCATGCTGATCCATCAGTCCATTGACCTAACAGATCCTTGGCAGACATATGAACCAGCATTCTTTGTAGATATCAGAAAAAAGAAGCTATATGTTAGGGTCACCAAGCCGTGGATTGGTATACGCTATGAAGGTCTGAGACAGTGGCATTTGAAATGTGGTGGAAAAAAAGATAAAAGGTGAAGAACATATGGAGAAGGTGGAGGCATTGAGAGAACTCTGATCATTGCAAGTTCATTGAAAACCTTTTTGACTCAGATTCTTTATTACCTAATTTTGGTCATGTAACAGAGAGGAGAATTGGAATTAAAGAGGAACATTTTACCTGCTGTGGGACTTCAGAGATGATACTTGGAGACTTTTGTCTAAATGTAACTTCTACATTAACATAGGTTATATGCAGATTAGCTTCTGCTTTTCTCCCTGTTTTTTTTTTTTTTCTATGCAGGAGTTCCTGGAAAGAGGAGTGAGAGTTTTTATGACTGTTGTAAAGAACCTTACCCAGATGTGACATTCACAGTGACTATGAGACGTAGGACTCTGTATTATGGACTCAATCTTCTCATTCCTTGCATGCTGATATCGGCACTTGCCCTGTTAGTTTTTCTGCTTCCAGCTGACTCAGGAGAGAAGATCTCACTAGGTAAACACATTACCAAGTATTTTAAAAGTTGGCTCTATAAAAGGCTTCTGATTTCAGTATAGCCTCAGCATGCTCAGGGGAAAAGTTTGTCTGTCTTGCTGCATTTCAATCTAATAAATGTATGTAGGTGTTTTTAAAGCATATCTTACAGTGGTGTCTTAGCAAAGATATGAAAGAAAAGGTCATACTACTAGGTAGGATGGAGCTAGGAGTTACATAAACAACAAAAACGTACCAGTAGCATTACAATGTTTAGCTGTATAATTCTGTATTACAAATAGGGCTACTGTTTGACACTTACGTGCTGGAGGGAAAAAATAATTTCACTGAATAAAGGTTATGTTGTAAAGAACATGTATATGGGCATTTTAGTCTGGCATTATTTTCAGTTTATATTCCTCTTACTAGTAAGTGATACATTAAGAGCCAGGAGTCACCCTTTGCATCCTTTTGAAAAAGCTGGGCTCCTTCCATTTAAATATTTTAGTGGTAAGGCTATCTTCTTTTTGTAAATTTATGGCTAAATGTTGGATTGTGTGATGATAGTTAAGGTATGACGTAACAAATGTATTCACTTCTATTTAATGAAAATGGTTGTTCAAAAGATAGAATATAAACTGGGCAGCTCTACACAAGTGCCCTTTTAATGTTTAGTGTATGTTTCTCTTGGATTTCAGAACAGCTTCCTTAGCCCTTGACTTCTGACTGCCCTCTGTATTTTTCGTTTGTGCTCTCCTGTCCTTCAGTCCCTTTCCAACTGACAGTGGTTCCCTCTGTGCCAATCTAGTCCTGAGATCCCATCCGGACAACAGCTGAGTCATATTCAGAGGGGCAGATCAGTGAGCAACAAAAATCAAAATCCGGAAATCAGTATCAGAACTGCTTAGAGCAAGCAACTCTCAGAGATCAACAGCTAATTTCAGAGAGAACATCCGTCTCTCTCCCAGAGCAATTTCTGTTTTCTGGGATTAACTACTGTACTTTTTAGCTTCATGTTTTCCAAACTTATTGATCAGTTCATCACATACTGTATCAAGTTATTGAAAGCTCAAAACAAAAGACTCCTTCGTGAACTTTTCTAAAGGGGTGATGGAACATAAAACAAGGAGTACTTTAATTGGTCATATTTTATCAAATCCCTTGGACAGTGATGCAAAGTGAACAGTGCTTTATTAGTATAGCAAGGTTTAACAAGGCCAAAAATAAATTACACCTCTACCTCTATATAACGCTGTCTTCGGGAGCCAAAAAATCTTACTGCGTTATAGGTGAAACTGCGTTATATCGAACTTGCTTTGATCCACCGGAGTGCACAGGCCCGCCCTCCCCCGGAGCACTGCTTTACTGTGTTATATCAGAATTCATGTTATATCAGGTCGCGTTATATCGGGATAGAGGTATGTTAGATCCAGCTCCTACATTTGTACAAATGCACAAAAATTGGGACCTAATCATGAAGGCTTTTGTATTAGATTTATTAAAAGCACAGATTTAGAAAAAATTAAAACTAGTTTGGCAAGATTTCTACCCTCTAAAGTAGTATCAAAAGAGAACAGGATTGAGTACAATCAGTAAATCAGTGTAAAGGTATGAATTGTGAGAATAAATTTCACACAGCATTTCTTCAAATCTGTTCTTTAGTGGATAGCAATTAACTGATAAGCTGCTGTCCTAATTCTGTACTTCATATTTATCTTTCAGGTATAACAGTTTTGTTGTCTCTTACTGTCTTTATGCTACTTGTGGCAGAAATTATGCCAGCAACATCAGATTCTGTGCCGTTAATAGGTAACCTTAACTTATTCGCTCTCTTTTTTTTTTAATCAGACAAGTTGGAATTAAATCACTTCAAAGCCAAAAATAAGGCGCAGTTAGAAAGTGTATGATGTGTGTGCTTACAGCAGTTGAATCAGAGATGTTTAGGTCTGATCCTGCATGGTGCAGAGCAATGATTTCAGTGGGAATCGAGGCTGCTCAGCACTTTCTTCTGGGGCAGGGGTGGGTAAACTACGGCCTGCGGGCCAGATCTGGCCCCTCAGGGCTTTGGATTCAGCCCGCGGCGCCAATGGCACCACATCCCTGTGGCCCCCAGGTGGGGGGGGGGGGTGCAGAGGCCTCCATGCATTGGCACTGCCCCCCACAGCTCCCATTGGCCGGGAACGGGGAACCGCGGCCAATGGAAGCTTCGGGGGGGGTACCTGGGGGGGCAACAAGGGGGGGGCGGGCGGCGCCCCCCCCCCCCCCCCCCCCCCAGTGGCTGCAGCGCTTCCGGGAGCGGCACGGGGCCAGGGACAGGGCAGCCATGCAGGGAGCCCCACACCCCAACTCCCTGCCGTAAACGCCCTGCCTGCACCTTGCACCCCTCCTGCACCCCAACCCCCTGCCCTGAGCTCCCTGCTGCACCGGCACCCCTGAATCCCCTGCCGCACCCCACACCCCTCCTGCACTTCAACCCCCTGCCCTGAGCCCCCTCATACACCCCGCACCCCTGCTCTGCCCCAATCCCTTGCCCTGAACCCCTTCCTGCACACCACACCTCGCACCCCAACCCCCTGCCCTGGCCCTGCATACAATTTCCTCACCCAGATGTGGCCCTCAGCCCAAAAATTTTGCCCACCCCTGTTCTGGGGGAACATATATTGGGAAGAAGATAGGGAGCACACTATGGGGACAATGGGAATGGTTGTGGAACATGTGCTGGGATACACTGGTGGAGGACAAAAGCGCAGTGGGGGTCACATATGGACATTTGGGTGAGAAACCACTCGGGCGTAGGAGACATTGCAGAGTGGGCAGGGTGCCCACAGGGGCTCACTGAAGTGTTTGGTCACTGCAGGCCTCCCACCTACTCAAGCCTCATAATAGTTCCCTCCCTTACTACCTTGGCATCCAATGAACCTTTGTCATAAGCAGGGTCCTCTTGTGGGGGGTTGTCTCTGGTCTGCTGGAAGATCTGGAGCATAATAAAGAAAACAAATGGGATGTCGCTGGGGATAATGCCAAAGAATTTCCTTTGGAGTATGCAGCTGTTGCATCTTGGAACACAGTAAGCGAGGGCTCTATAAAACAGCAGATTGAAATATACTCTGGAAGGGGGAGGGAATTTTCCATTACAGTTCCTCCACATGGCAATTGATATATAAGCAGAAAACCCCAACCACTCTCTCTGATATTAACCAACTAATTAATAATGATAACAACAATAACGAAAGGGGAGATTTTCAAAGGCACTAAAAAGAGTCAGGTGCTTATGTTGTATTAAAAACTGTTAAAATTACACATGATCACTTTAAATATGTATGGGGTTTCCTGGTCCTGTTTGCAGGGTAGGGGGCTCTGTAAGGAAGAGTCTGATATGTGTCTTATGTCAGTGGGCTAAGTGGGCTAAGTTCTGCCTCTCTTTCTTAGGGAGCAGACTGTTTTGTCGCTCTCTGGTTTTGGTTCTTGGGTGTTAGGTTCTGGATGCTAAGAAATAAAGCAGTGTTATGTTGCAACTTTACAGGATGAATATTTAATTCTTTTATCTATTTTCCCTATGTATATACTGTGAACATAACAGTTGCCAACTCCCATTGAAAAATCAGTGAGAGATAGGAGCTTGACTACTCTTTCTGCTTTTGAAAAAATCTCTCCCAAATGCATTAAAAAGTAGCTGGTGTAGAATCAGATTTGTTTTCCATTTCAACTGTGTTCCGTCAGATTAGTACCTATTTATGTAGGTGTATGCATTCACACAATAATAGATGTATGAAGCACTGCATATCACTATAATTTTACATATCTTAATTATGTGTTTATTTTTGCAGCTCAGTATTTTGCCAGCACCATGATTATTGTTGGCCTTTCTGTTGTTGTCACTGTTATTGTTCTGCAATATCACCATCATGACCCAGATGGGGGAAAAATGCCAAAGTGGGTAAGGTCTGATTCCAGTTCATTTATATCTACTTTTTCACTATATACATTTTCAGATTAGAGATGTGTCATAGTGGTAGGTGACCCATTACTTCTTGATGCCCTTCTCTCTTCCCCCCTCCCCCTGAAGCTTCACAGCTGAGCAAAAATGTCCACATTCGTTTCCTTTTGTGGGCCTCTCATTTTTCAGTAAGAGGGAAACACTTGCAAGAACTAAGATAGTCATCTTGTTTCTATTTTAAGAATTTCCTGTGATACAACTAAAATCCCTAGAACATGAAGTACTGTGTCCAATAAGAACACATTCATTTCATTACAGCAGCTGCTATAGATTTAAGTATTGTTTACTTGTGAACAGCTGCAGCTGTGACCATCTTTTTGAGAGGTATGTTAAGGTGGAAGCGAAAATTTTTGAGCTTTCTATGAGTTATATACTGACTTTACCATCAAGCCAGGGGACTATGTCAAGTACAAATGAAAAGTTAGTATCTCTGTCATATTCCACTCTCCCTGAAGTATAATGCCATCTTCATGAGCTAGTACTATGAATTATTGTTTTTATGTAAAGCACATGGCTGAGAACTAGAATCTTGCATAGTAACTGAATATTGATGAGATCATGCTAAGGGTATGTCTAAACCCCAGAGGCCGGGGTCTAGCTCAAGCCCGAATGTCTACACCCCAATTTTACGAACCCCAGTCAGCTGACACAGGTCAGCTGTGGGTGTTTAATTGCTGTGTGGACATACCCTATGAGTCCTGCATAGGTTGGTATTGCAAAGGGAAAGGTGCATTCTCAATTCCCATATATTTTACCTTGCATCCTGCAGCATCAGGTGAAAGGTGGAAAGTACTCTCCTTAGATTTTAGGCAGGAACGAGTGATCACTACTTCATACAGTCCCATGCCCCAGTGCCTTACAGACATTAGATATTCCCTGCCCCAAAGAGCTTACACTATAGCCAGTTAAGTGGTGGCACTGGAAATTAAATTGAAAGAGAACTGGTTAAGTATCAGTCAATGCAAAAATAGAACTGATTATGTATAGACCAATGCAGTGTGAGTTAGAAAACCAAATCTTGATGACTGCATTTGCATAAATATTCCTACTGGAATCAGTTGGAATACTCATGTAAAATAAGCAAGACTTGGCACTGAAGACCTGATCAAAAGCCCATTTGAACTCAGTAGGAGTCAATAGGCTTTTGGATCAGGCCTTGGGTTAATAAAGGTGGTCTATTTTTTTAGCTGAATTACATTAGTGGGGAAAAATATAAAGACAAGGGCATGTGAAATCTGTCTTTAGCAAAAACATTTACCCTCAAAATGTCATCAGGAGTATATCTACTCTAAGTGGCATTCTAGAATCATAACAAATGGACTAAATCCAATATAAATTACATTGCAAGAGTTACATGTGGTTTGAAACAATGAAATGACATTATGACTAGGAAAAAGAAACACTGGAATTACTTTTTGAAATCCTGATTGAGCTGAATTTTGGAAGCCTGAATTTGAACTGGAGCATTCTTGGACTCATCTGTCCTTTTTCTAGGGCTGCTAGAGAACAGCAGTGCAAAAAACAATAAAATGAAACCTAGTGATTTGATTTGCAACTGGAATGAAACTAATCTTTTTTACCAAGGACTTTTCTTTTCCATCTGTGCTCTGTGGTTTATGCAGATCTGTTTTATACAGTTTGCAATCAGCTGTCATAAAAGGGTTGAGTGCGAGTATAGTAAAAACACTGTAAAATATAGCAATCCAATCCAATTAGTATGGCATATTTTTAGCAACTGCCTCCAAAAAGCACTGAAGTATTAGACTGCAATTCTTTCACTCTTATTTCTGTTTGTAACACTTATTTTATTTATTACCTCAAGTATAAAGAAAACTATTTTGAGTCTCATTGAAAATAATTGTTTTCTAATAAAAGGAAAATCCATAGTTTCAATTTAAAAACAGCAAAGTTTGTCATGTCACTGCTCTGACATGAATGTGATAAAAAATCAACATTACTGAGATACTTGTCAGACCAGCCCACAGCAGTAATAATTTGACAGTTGCATATGGCCATTAGCAGCACTGCTGGGAGTGGGACAGTGGATTCAATGGCTGAGAGTGACTGTAGGACAATTATGACATCACCTCTAGGCTACCAGGCAAGATCAGCAAATAGAGACCAGGGAGCACAGGGGCGCTGGAACAGTTTTTACAGTGGAAGTGCTGAGAGCCATTTAGCCAAATTGTAATAAACCCTGTATATAATGGAAACCACTTCAAGCCAGGGCGTGTGGCAGCACCCACCGCACCTAAGGGGAGCAGAGAGCACCAGGGCTTTACAATACAAATAGGTATTGATGATGATCAGTCTTTCTGTTTACAAAGATGTTTTACTTCTCAATCTTCTTCCAGACAAGAATCATCCTTCTGAACTGGTGTGCCTGGTTCCTGAGGATGAAGAGACCAGGGGAAGATAAAGTACGCCCTGCCTGTCAGCATAAGCAGCGTCGATGTAGCTTGTCAAGTGTGGATATGAACACTGTGAGTGGGCAACAAGCCAGTAATGGGAATATGCTCTATATTGGATTCCGGGGGCTGGAAGGGGTCCATTGCACTCCGACCACTGATTCTGGGGTAATTTGTGGGAGGATGACCTGCTCGCCAACAGAAGAAGAGACTCTCCTGCACAGTGGACACCCCTCTGAAGGTGACCCAGATTTGGCTAAGATCTTGGAGGAGGTCCGATATATTGCAAACCGATTCAGAGACCAGGACGAGGAGGAAGCCATTTGCAATGAATGGAAGTTTGCAGCCTCCGTGGTAGACCGTCTCTGCTTGATGGCCTTTTCTGTCTTCACAATCATTTGTACGATCGGCATTTTAATGTCCGCACCAAACTTTGTAGAGGCTGTGTCTAAAGATTTTGCTTAATTCTGAAAAATGTCTGTGATCCTCCAAGGTATGCTATGTAGCAAATAGATGAGTACATGGTCTTTTTTTAAAAAAAAATAACATGCCTTATCATGAATATATTCTTACTCAGTGACCCATCTAAAAACAGTAAAATGTCTATAGGGCTCACTCCAGCCTGTGAGATGTTGAGGGACCTTAACTCCCACTGAAGTGTGTAAATAGGGCATTCAGTTTGTAGGGTTGAGATTTGGATCAGGCCCTTAGCCAAAAAACGACACAAACGCTATAATGAGGGAACACTCCCACCAGCTTATGTTGTCAGAAGCAACTAGTGAATGTAGGGGCCCAAGCTGACCCCTGATTTTCAGAGGGCAGGTACGCAGCAATACTGAAAATCAGGCCCCTGAAAAGTGTGTCAAGTTGGGCTCCTAAAAACTGAGGCTGCCACAATGGACACTATTAACTTTAATGGGAGCCGGCTCTGAAGCATAGATCCTAATTTTAACAGCACTAAAAGTGTGGGCTGAATTTTTAAAATACACTTCAAATGATTTGTCAAGGAATTTAATTTTGGGGCTTATACCCACTGCCTTCTCCAGCAAAGACATTCTTTGAACTGCTAAGTTTTGTTGAACCCATTTTGCTATATAGATGTCTGTCTTTTTTTTTAAAGGAAAATGCAGGATTCAAGATCTCTACATCTTCATTTGTTAAAGAGAGACTCGGGTCTTTTTTGTGATTGCTTTCCAATGTGGGAAAAATAACAATCTCTATACAAACTCAAAAACAAATGGCAAATCTAAAGCAAAACGAGCCATTTAAATGTTCAGAATTAATGTTTTGTCTGATGCATGCACAGTATTTTACATACAGCATCATCTTTCTGTTGACTTACCAATACATATTATGGAAAGAAAACTGCTTAGCTTTTTTGCTCAGTGCATTGGTTAATGCTGAAAACTCTTCTTGCTGTGCATAATCTGTAAATATTCACCAGGAAGCGTTAAATAGGAATTCCTTTTTAGAAAATCATTCTATGGGCAAAGTTTTAAGTGCACAAATAAGTAATTAGGAGCCTAACATTTAAAATTTGTACCTTTAAAATTCTCCCCATGGAATGTTAAACTTCTCAAGTGAATGTGGTGCTCAAGGAAAGTGCTAGAGACTGAAGTCCTGTGTCTACAAAACAGGTGCTGAAAAGTGTCCCTACTCTGTCCTGCCAATGTGCCTGCACTATGATCTCAGAGGATGGGGCTCTCTTTAGGCAGCAGAAGCTAGTTCAGTTCTGAGATTGCCAAGAAGGCTGCAAATTGATGCCAGTTGTGGGAGGTTTTTATTGAAGTGGATATTAGACTGCAAATCCAACTGACAGCTGTAAGAGCAATGGGATAGGAGCCACTTTTGGTTATTACGGATTTTAGCTGGATTTGAATGACAGACATTCAGTTGAAAGGTTTGGGTGAGAGCTTCATCCCCACTTTGGTCACTTGCTGCCAAATAAAAACCCTGGAGTGGTGAAAGGGGCCCCTAAAAAGTCCTCTCTATAGCTGGGGGAGTATTCTTCTGGCATAGGGGGCATGCTGGCAGTGGGAGGGGTGTTGAGCCACAATACACTGCACTGTGGAGATTCCTGGCAGTGCTGCTTCCCATAGGGCAGTGCAGGGAGGTTGCTGTAATTTAGACAGGCCTGTGCATGTTGCACTCAGGGGTTTGTGGAGGCCAGGATCAGGAGGTGCAAGGTGGGGCTTAAAGCTATGTTAGCTCCCCTCCCCCTGTGCTGTGCCTCACAGTGCAGCACAGAATCCCACCTATAATATCTAGAGCTGAGCAAATAATTTATACTGATTAGTTAATTTAGTCTCTTTGGTTTTGATTTGTCCATGAGGAAATCAGTTTCTCGGATGTATTTATTCAAAATTATTCACCGAATAATTCTTGGTTTGGAGATTGCTCATCAGCAGTTCACTATGAGTATCTGAGTTTGTGTGGAAACCCAGGTCACATGGTATAATTCCCTGATTCTAGGAGTTATGCTCTGCCAGGCTACTTTCTTGTGCAAATACTTGTGTTCAAGTTGAAAATGTCTTTAGAGATATTTATTAAACAAGCTCTTAAAATGTGCTGAGTCAGCAAAAATTCCTAGTAGCCAATTCACCTGTTATCATATTCCCCGAAAGTGAGAGCAAGTACAGGATGAATCAAATTCAATTGTTTAGTTGAGTGACTATCGATGGAATATATTCTTGAGATTTGCTCATCTACTTGTAGTTCTCAAAGATCTTTACCAATACTCTGAGCTATCCATTCCCTCGAAAAAAAATTATTTCTAAACATGTTGGCTTAGAAAACGTTGTTAATGTGACCATCTGGCTGGATGTGGACATAATTTTTGGTACCATGTAACATGGTGGTAGAAATGTTTTGTCAGACTACACTGCTTCCCATCAAATGGAATTTAGTGTTAAACAAAATGTTTTCTATTTACACTCAAAAGTTCATTGTTGAAGTAGTTGTGTAGCCAGATGGAAAGTGGATTACAATTTGACGTTGAGCTCCTATGTTACCATACTGTGTGTACACTTGGAAAAGTGGGACCTATAGTTTTCCTATGGGGCAACTCTGCCACAGGTAGCAAGGGTGGAGGCCGTAGTATATCTAAATCTCAGGTGTTCTACCACTGATGTTTCACACTATTAAGAATAGGGCTTGACAACTTGGTGGTAAGACGCCAGCATCCTGTCTACACTAAAGCCTCCATCATCACCAACATGGAAATGCACCAATGATGAATTATGAGTCCTAATTTTCCTAGAGTGGAGACAGCCTTTTAGACAAATATTGCCATTTTATAGCAAGATGACAGCTGCCAGCAATTACAACCATGAATTTTAATTTTGTTATGTGAAGATACTGCTTACAGTTGTAAATTTTCAGACTGCTGGGCTGAGCAAAATAGGTAAAATTTTCTTTCCAAACTGTAGGTATTATATATATGTGTGCTAAAAGATAGTCTGATCTAAATGCTGGGGGAAGTAAACTTAAAACCCTACGCATCAAGTTGGAAATTAAATACTATATACTCTATGTGTATATAATATATAGAAGATACATGTTGATAGTGATCTGTTATGATCTTACACTGTGGTGAGTGAGTTCTCTCAAGTGACTTGTCTGGCAGACACATTAAAAAGCTCACTCTAGAGCACTGATATCATGTACAATATTATTGGACAATGGACATTACTTTGTCTGTTTTTATATTGAATATGAAGCTTTTTAATATTTAAAAAATAAATTGTCATTATGCCAAAAATAAATTCCAACCATAAATTAAATAGTTTTAAAGAAAGATTAAATATTTAAACAATATTTAAAATAGTAAATTATTTTATATGGGATTTAACAATACTGTGTAAAAGTTTTTTTTAAAGGATTCTTGAAATTTAGGTTGAGTAGAGCTGTGGGGTTTAATCTCAGATCACTTGTGACTGGTCCACTTTTTACTTCGTATTGAAAAATAAAGTAAACCAAAGCCCTGAGTTAGTTTCTTTTTGCTACATTATTTTTAATAAGAAACAATGTACAGCTCGCATTAGAAAGAGATGATGCATTCATTAAATATTGTTTGTTATAAAAGTAATGCGACACCTTTTTGGTCCAGTACAAATAAATATTTTAGATCAAAAGGTCTTTGATCTGTTTCTTCCTTGTATTTTGTTGATCAATACATTTACAGACCCCAAATAACTGAAATAAAGTTTCACAGGATGATTGCAGAAGCTCTGCTTAGCAAACCACTTAAGTGATGCATGAACTTTGTGCTGACCTTCTGTATGGGAGTAAATATCACCATATGTTTCTTATGAGTCCCTCAAAGGAAGCTGAAGTGGTGCATATGCTTTGGGCTGGGGCACTCTGTAACTAGGGTGAAGTTAATCTTTTGTGTGTTCTACATCAAGGGTTATCAGGAGAAAAAGCTATCAACTGAATAGCAGTTGTAAGGTTTCTATGTGGGCTACACAGGAAGAATATTGTACTGAGCAGATCAAGGAGCATGTAATTTATGTAGAAAATTGAATCAGTGTCACATCCATGGGGAAAAAGTCTACTGAGAGCTACGGCATGGAAGAGATTCTGTTTATATCATTCCCTTCCTCCCTGGTTCTTACTCTCTGGCATTAGGCTCAGACTTTCAATATCATTTCAAAAAGGGATGCACTAATTTTATATTTTTCTTATGTGGTCATTAATGGCAAGTCATGAAAAATTCGTGCTTCTGTAGAATGCAGGTACCAGAAGGTTCCAGGTTCCAAAACTCATATGCATTCAGCTATGTATAACAATAAGTATTCAAACAAACACTTGCACAGGTATTACTTTCCATACAGGGGAAACCCAGACACATACTAGTTTATTATGTACTATAGATGAGAGGAGTGACTCATGATAGAAAGTATATTAACCTTAACAGGCATAGCGAGTCTGAGGGAGGTCAAGAAGGCCTAGGGCAGTGGTTCTCAAACTTTTGTATTGGAGACCCCTTTCACACAGCAAACCTCTGAGTGCGACCGCCCCCCCTTATACATTAAAACCACTTTTTTATATATTTACACCATTATAAATGCTGGAGGCAAAGAGGGGTCTGGGGTGGAGGCTGACTGCTCACGACCCCCCATGTAATAACCTCGCAATCCCCTGAGGGGTCCCGACACCCAGTTTGAGACCCCCTGGCCTAGGGGATACTTGAAAAAGTTCTCCAGACCCATACCAATCAATTACTTGTTCTTTAATTATGATGATCAATATAGTGTAACAAGGCTCTGACAGATCGAGCACTTGATATTGCAGCAGATCTAATGTGGTGATCTGGCAGGTCTACATTCACTAGAGCATACCTTCTGCTGTTACTTCACCTTTAACGTAGCTGCTGATATTTAAAAGCAAACAACAGTACATATGTAAATTACATATTAAAATCACGTTGAAAGGAATTAGGAATCCATCCCTTATTTGCATAAAATGCCATATACAGAGACTAAATCTCACATGAGTCAAGCCATCTCTTTTCTGACCTACAAAAGCACATACTTCCTTTCTAAGGGTACATCAAGACTGCAAAAACAAACCATGGCAGGAGTCTCAGAGCCAAGACCAATTGAGGCTGGCTGCTGCTACAGGGCTTAAAGTAGCAGTGTGGCTATTCCCACTCAGGCTGGGGCCCAGGCCCTGGATGCCAGTGAGGAGGGTGGGCCTTGGAGCCTGGGCTCCAGCCCCAGTGGCAATGTTGACACTGCTATTTTTAGCCCTATAGCACGAGTCAGTTGATCCAGGCTCTGAAACTTGGCGCTGTGGGTTATATTTTTCTTCAGTGTCGACATACCCTCAAGGGCAACCTTTTATTAATAGAATTGCAGTCATCAATGCTACTAGAGATAAATGCGACAAAAACTGAATTCTCTTAGAACTTTCATTTGGACCATCAACCGGGAAAAGTACAAGGCTTTTCAATCAACTTCTGGTCATGTGAAGTCAATTGCATCTTTGTCACCTGTAACTTATTGGGTTCTCAGAAATGCACTGATTTGCATCTGTAAAAAACCCAAGAATGGATGTTGAACAGTTATGCTCCAAAGCTGTAGTAGGCAAATAATTATTAACCTTTTAAAAAATAACACGGCACCTTTTCATGTCATATTGGATCATGTACATCTCGTTGATAACTGAGGTTTTTCATCAAACCTAGGCAAGAAAAGATTGTAATAAAAGCAACCTCTTGACTATGTAACACTTACCTCTTAACCTTTAGGTGTTACAGGATCTGGTCCAATACCCACTAAAGTCAATGGGAATCTATCTATCCCCATGGGACAGGACCATAATTAGTACAACAATTCCAATAGTTATCACTTACCCACTATTCTGCTTATTGTAAACATGTAAAAGGAGGAGGAAATAGCAATACATTGAAATAGCACATCTATTTGCTTGGTGTTACTTCAGGCTCAGAAACCAAAAATCTGGGATAATCTGATCCCAAACTGTGATACATACATGACAGTCACAGGGCAGTATTAAATTAGTCATCACATGCTGAGAAATTACATGCCACTATTAAACAATTTAATGATACACAGTTACTATATCAATGCAACTTTGTTGTACACACACAGTTCCCGCTCTCTCACTGATCAAGTGATATTTTTTGCTTTTGTAAAATAATTTTTAAACAGAAAAATGAAACCATTGCAAGAATAAATACTGGGCCAAGTATTTCAGAACTTGCCTTGCCTACCATAGATCAGGGGAGATGGCAAACATGTTGTCAAGGCTATATCCCCACTTTGAACTTTAGGGTACAAATGTAGGGGCCTGCATGAAAACTTCTAAGCTTAACTACCAGCTTAGCTCTGGTCCCGCTGCCACCATTCCCTTCCTGGGAAGCCTTGAGAAACCTTTTACCAATTCCCTGGTGAATACAGATCCAAACCCCCTGGGATCTAAAACAAGGAGAAATTAACCATTCCCCCTCCTTCCTCCCACCAACTCCTGGTGAATACAGATCCAGCCCCCTTGGATCTAAAACAAGGAAAAATCAATCAGGTTCTTAAAAAGAAGGCTTTTAATTAAAGAAAAAGGTAAAAATCATCTCTGTAAAATTAGTATGGAAATTAACCTTACAGGGTAATCAAACTTAAAGAGCTCAGAGGACTCCCCTCTAGTCTTAGGTTCAAAGTACAGCAAACAAGGATAAACACTCTAGTAAAAGGTACATTTACAAGTTGAGAAAACAAAGGAAAACTAAGACGCCTTGCCTGGCTATTTACTTACAAGTTTGAAATAGGAGAGACTTGTTTAGAAAGATGTGGAGAACCTGGATTGATGTCTGGTCCCTCTCAGTCCCGAGAACGAACACACAACCCAAACAAAGAAGACAAACAAAAGCCTTTTCCCCCCCCCAAGATTTGAAAGTATCTTGTCCCCTTATTGGTCCTTTAGGTTAGATGCCAGCCAGGTTACCTGAGCTTCTTAACCCTTTACAGGGAAAAGGATTTTGGAATCTCTGGCCAGGAGGGATTTTATAGTACTGTACACAGGACAGCTGTTACCAATTCCTTTATAGTTATGACACATGTACTGTGGCATCATCTTACCATCAAATTGAAATCATAGGGCAAAATTCTCCTCTCAAAGCTGCATGATGGAATCCTACAGCGAGGTTCCATTGAAGCGAATGGAATACTTGTGCTTGTAGGCAGAACAGAATGGGAGCTGTGTCGTGCTTTAAAGCAAACGTTGCCCAAAGACCCTCATATCCAAATTCTGACTTTCCCTATGCAGGTGCAGTGGCAATGCACCAATTTCAGTGGGCACAGAGTCAGGCTCCAGGGCTAAGTTTGGCTTTTAAGGTTTTGCTTTGTAGCAACTTATTGTTTAAAAGCAAAAGAAACTTGAAAGTGATGGGCAGTTGTGTATATCTAGTCAGGAAGGGGTCATTGCTCTATCATTGCAGGATTCATTGGATAAGCACAGACCCCTCCATCCCTCTCCTCCACCGTATAGGAAGAACTGTACAGGAAGGATGGGCCCCACCTAAACCAAAATGAAACCAGACTGTTGGTATGTAAAATTAAAAAGTGTGTACAGGAGTTTTTAAACTGAGGGCTGGGCGAAAACTGACAAGCATGGCGGAGCAGATAGTTAGGACAGAGATGTCCCTGAGGGGAGGACTTATTAAAGGGGTCTCTATATATTCTAGAAAAGAGGAGAGGAGAGGAGTTGATGAAGTACAAGTAGGAATTGAAGAGAAACAGTCAAATGAAAAAAGAGTTCCATTCAATTAAATCACATGAAGGCAGACAACTAAATATTGAAAAATTTTATAAGTGGTTGTATGCAAACCCTAGAAGTCTAACCAATAAGATAGGTGAATCTGAGTGCCTGGTATTAAATGAGAATATTGATATAACAGGCATCATTGAAGCTTGGTGGAACAATGATAATCAATGGGACACACCAACACCAGGGTACAAAATATCGAGGGCATGACAGAGTAGGTTGTGCTGGTGCATGAGAGGTGCCATATGTGAAAGAAAGCATAGAGTCAAATATAGTACAAATCTTAAATGAATCAAACTGTGCCATAGAATCTCCCTGGATAGAAATTCCACGCTTGAGTAATAAGAATATAGCAGTAGGAATATACTACCAACCACCTGACCAGGATGGTGATTATGAAATACTCAGGGAGGCTCAAGAGGCTACAAAAACAGAAAATCTGATAATAAGTGATTGCAACTATCCCCTTATTGATTGGGTACATGGCACCTCAGGAAGGGATGCAGAGATTAATTTTCTAGACAGACTGCTTCTTGCAGCAGTTCATCCTGGAACCCACAAGGAGAGAGGCAATTCTTGAGGATCTGATCCAAGAGGTGAATATAGATTAACCACTTGGTAATAGCAACCCTAATGTAATTAAATATAACATTGTTGGAAGGAGGGGGGGTGGAATACCGAAGAAACCCACCACAGTAGCATTTAATGTCAAAAAGGGGAACTGTGCAAAAATGAGGAAGGTAGTTAAATGGGACAGTCACAAGAGTGAAAAGCTTGCAAGCTGCATAGAAACTTAAAAAACCCCACCACAATAGAGGCTCAAACTACATGTATACCCCAAGTGAAAAAAACAATAAGAGGACTAAACAAATGCCACCATGGCTAAACAGCAGCGCAAAAGAGACAGTTAAAGGCAAAAAAAAAAAAAAAAAAAAGGGCATCCTTTAAGAACAGGAAGTCAAATCCTACTGAGGAAAATAGAAAGGAGCCTAAACTCTGGCAAGTTAAGTTTAAACATATAATTAGGCAGCCCCCCCTCCAAAAAAATTGAAGATCAACTAGCAAAAGCCACAAAAACTAACAGCATTTTTTTTAGTAGCTGAAAAGCAGGAACCCTGCCAAAACAATCAATGGGCTATTGATTGAACAATTGATTGAATCATTGAACAATTGAGTTGCTAAAGAAACATGCAAGTAAGACAAGTCCATTGTGGAGAAGTTAAATGAATTCTTTGCATTGGTTTTCACTGCAGAGCCCACACCTGAGCCATTCTTTTTAGGTGACAAATCTGAGGAACTGTATCCAGATTGAGGTGTTAGTAGAGGAGGCTTTAGAACAAATTGATAAATTAAACAGTACTAAGTCACCAAGACCGGATGGTATTCACCCAAGAGTTCTGAAAGAACCATCACTTATTGCAGTTTGATCCTTGATGTACATAGTCGGAGTCCTTGATCTGTGATAGAACTGCCATTGATTTCAGTGCGATTTCTATGCAAGGTTCAAGGACAGTATTTAGCATAAAGAATGGAGGAATTTATTTTTGGGGTTTTGGCACTTAACTCTCAGAGAGATACCCAGAGCAACACACTATATAGCTGCATATACAAGGTAACTCTTAATAAATTATAATATATTTTGGTTCTACTAAACAAAACATATTTAAAGGTTTAAACAGCTGCTTGGGTTTTACTCAGCAAAATGTAAACAGCAAAAAAAGGTGGCTAACATATGTTTTGCATTTGCTTAAGCATAAAATGACATGCAATGCAAAAAGGCAGACATAGCTTATAAGGCTAAATAAATATCTATCATTAAATTTTCTACAAAATTGTAGCAACTGACAATAGCTTCCCTAATAGGTTTTCTGTTACAGTAATTATGCCTGGCCTGTTATCATGCCAGTCTGTTCCTGGGGGTGAAAAACCCTCCTGAGGTTTTTGCAGTAATTTTTGACTGCAGGTTGAATGGATTAGGATGTACAAGCTCCCTAGGAGCATCACAATTATTTTCAGCTCCTGGTCTGTCTTTTTAGACAGCTCCTTGTCCATTTGAAATCACTGTGAACCCAATGGTGCCCATCCTGTAATTAATTTCACTGCAGAGATGTAAGGCTTCCAAACTCCCATTCTTAGAGCCAGGATTCACACCCACTAAGTATTGGAATAAAGTGCATTTATTTTCTCATGCATTTTCTGTAATGCGGTGGAAAAACACAATGCAAGATACAGAGGTTGTTTCATCCCCTCACCTGCATGGGTGTAAAATCAAGAATAACCGCACTGAATGCTATTGAGGTACATAGTATAAACACATGAAGTGAGAGGAGAATCAGGCCCATATTTCACATCTTCCCATATGTGTGTCTGTATAGTTAACATCTTCTTCTACCTTCCCATTCTGACTCCTGACAGCCCCCAAACCAGTGGAAATGGTGCTACTTCCTGGCATGAGGACATGGCTGTAACAGACACTGACTGCCATTTTATCAGTACAAAAGGAGGTTAGAATTCAGCACTTTGTGTGTAAAATTAAAGCACTGGATGAGCTACAGACTCATTTTTGCAAGTCTAACTTTAAACAACCACGTTTGATTATTGTGGCTAAAGTCTGGAGATCAACTTAAATATTTCACTTTGTATCCTCTCCATTCCATGAGTTTCTGGGGCGTTTCATCGTGTCTCAGTTTCCTTTCGCTCAGTACGGTGGGCGGTGTGTTTGCTCAGCCAATTTTCATTACCACCAGCAGAAGTTATGCTGCTATATATCTCCACAACAGACTGGATATTTTCTCCTTAGCATTCCAGTCATTTGTGATGAGTTGGTTTCAAGAACCTTCAGTATTCTTTCTGCAATGCCGCAAACTGCATAATTGATTTGGAAAATGATCTATGTCAGGGAGCAGCATGAATTTACAGGTAATCCATAGCCTTTTCCTGCAGACTATAGCAACATTGATTTCTCATTCTCTTGAGAAAAACATTGTGCATTCCTTTAAGGACATTTTAAGAAAGCTTCTCTTTATGTTAATTAAAGTATATGCCTCTGCCCAAAATACATTTTTCTTGCTAAATTTAGGCATAATGAGTGAAAGCAATGGCTAATGTTTTGCAAATTATACCAAAGTGCAACTATTACTACAGGATTTCTACATTTTTTGGCTTTCTTCTATCCTTGGGACTAAAATTCCTTGGAGTCCAATACGTGTGATAGCAGACCAAAGCCAGAAACAAAGAAAAAGATTCCTTTAAAGAAGCTGGTGAACACAGATATATTTTTCATCATAACATTAATTCAAAGGAACCTGTGAGGTTATAAATGTTCAGTTACCACATTGCAGAGGGTTCACTAGGTCTGCTATTTTGTGATGGCAGATACAGCAAGCTATGCTGAGTTACAACACTTCTGGAAACGAGTGATTTTGGAAAGGAGGGTCTGTTGATATTGCCACTTAACATAAGGTAAGGATCTACAAAGAAAGTAGAAGGGGGCATGGTGGGAGGTGGGACTTCAGTGAGGGCAAAGCTCTACAGGGAAGTACTTCTGTTTTATCTCCTTTGTCAAGCGACTTTGCCTGTTACCTATGTAGCTATAACAGGACTATTAACAAGGGACTGAGAATCAGCTGCTGTGGTGGGTGTGGCAAACTATACAAAATTGAAAACTTTTGTAATAAAAGAGAATGCTTTTATACGAGCGTATGGCTATGCTTGGCAAATGGATTTCCTTGGTAAGTCGTGAGCCCTTAATTTTAATTTGGATGCAGATCTTATTTGTATGAAGTACGCTGGTTTATTGACTTATACAGAGACAGAGGACAAGATCCTCAGCTGGTGTAAATTAGCACCATTCCATTGACTTCCCTGATTTACACCAGCATTTTGTTTTAATTGAAAAAGCTCTAAATCATACAAGAGCCAGAAAAGCCTGGGGTAAACTTTTCAAAAATGACCCGTGACTTAATAGTCTAAGACCCATTTTCAAATGTGACATGCATTTAAGGCCCAGATTTTAAAAGATATTTAGGCACCTAACTCCCAGTGAGTTTTTGAACCATTGACCTTTTCTACACCAGGAAAATCAGACACAAAAATCACCACTAATGCACATCCACTGGTGGAAGCTGTAGTTTGGTCAGAGCAAAGTTTTTTTTTTTTTTTTTTTTTTTTTTTGTAACAGCTGTCTTGTCTGATGAGTAAGGACAGTCATCATAATATAAAAAACCATACATGATTCCTCTATGCCATAGATTCCACCATTGCTACCACCGGGAAGTTGCACCACGGGAAAATTATTTGGATTTATGAGGGTAAATGGTGCATGCTTTGCCTTTGGAACATCTGTGAACTGTTCCACTGAATTTAATAGGGCTGCAGCTAGTGCTAACTGGACATACATAAGAGGATGGGAATTTATATTGGGATCCATTATTTTTTTCCACCTTCAGTCTTTTACCTGTTATAAGGAACCGAGGTCTAATAGTTTAGGGAGACAAAGTGGAAGGGAAACCTTGTTATTCTAGATTATTTGTTTCAGGGAGCAACAACAATGTACTAGACATCCAGGCATCCCAAGTGACTAGGTGCCTTATGCACATACCATTTGGGTGATCAGAGCATGATAGCAGCAGGGCTGTTGCTGTTACTATTACAGACTATGCATCCGATGAAGTGGGCATTCACCCACGAAACCTTATGCTCCAATACATCTGTTAGGCTAGGTCTACACTACCCGCCTGAATCGGCGGGTAGAAATCGACCTCTCGGGGATCGATTTATCGCGTCCCGTCCGGACGCGACATTTGATCCGCGAATCGACGCTCTTACTCCACCAGCGGAGGTGGGAGTAAGCGCCGTCGACAGGAAGATGCAGAGGTCGATTTTGCCGCCGTCCCTACAGCGGGGTAAGTCGGCTGCGATACGTCGAATTCAGCTACACTATTCACGTAGCTGAATTTGCGTATCTTAAATCGACCCTCCCCCCCGTAGTGTAGATGTAGCCTTAGTCTTAAAGGTGCCACAGGACTCTCTGTTGCTTATTACAAACTAGTTTCCCAAACAATTTACCAAACAGGAATCCTGTCAGCACACTGAGCAGTCACAATATGTAGCCTCTGGTGTTCCACAAGATCACATACATTTTAAGATAGGGGGGCCTATCTTGGAAGCTTCTGCAGCTTCATTAAAAAAAGACTTTCAGATCCAGGGCTACTTTTCATGTTTTCCATAATTTTGTTCCTGTGCTTTTTGCTATTTATCCAAGACATTTGACATTATGCCTTAACTTTTCCCTTTTCCACATAATCTTTGTTTCCTACTTGATCCTGCAGCAGTGTCACTGAATAAGAGACTGACCTCCAGGATAATGGGGACTTCTCTACAATATCAAGCCAGAAAAGAGTGTGGTTCGAAAAGAGCTTTTATTTAAACACACACCCCTGAAATAATTATAGAGACAAGCCAGAAAGTTATAAGCAAAGGCAGCTGCTTTCTGTTTGAATGACTGCTCTTCCCCAAGGCCCCGGTCCTGAAAGCTGCTCTGTGATGACACATCCCTACATCTGTGCAAAATCCCTTTTGGGCTACACCAGGGAGCAGGGGCCTGCCTAGGGGCCCAAGTTTGCTCCCCTGGGCAGGTCTGTCTTGAAAACTTAATTAAGTCCCAGCTCTCATGAATATTATAAATTGCCCTGTAGAACTGAGACCCTGTGAATTTGATAATTAAAAGTCAGCATTTTATTTTGAAGAAAAAAAAATGAGTAGCCAACAGGCTGAGGTCAGCGAATTTTCAGAGATCATTGAATCATGGTGTAAATTGGCCAAATGTTAGTGGTGGTCAGAGAGAGGATCTTAGGAAACCCACAAGTTGTACCTGGGAGTATTTATTACTTCCTTATGTGAGTTACAGACATCAATAATTAAAAGGACAGTTGTTATACTATTAAACTTTTTCCTAGTTTCTATCTGAAAAAAAAACACCTGGAGTCACTGATGAGATTTAGCCCAATAAAATGTACTGTGTTTAGTGCTAAAAACAGGACATTTGTGCCATGATAAAACAGAAACTTATGATATTCAAATCAACGCAATGCTCCTTTTACTTACTGCACACCGCTAAAGGGAATGGTCTATGAAGTTTAAATGAGCAGGAGTGGCATTGTTTACTGGAAAGAATAACACAATACAGCAAAGTGAGGGTGGAGACTGTCATTTGTGCAGTGCCTAGCACAATAGTGTCCTGGTCCATGGTCCTAGGTGCTACCACAATACAAATAAATAAAAATAATAATTAATGCAGGACAAACTGAGAAACTTCTGAACACTTACAATATCATAGCAACCAATGAGGAAAAGAGTTTCAAATGAGGAAAGATTTGGAACTCGTAGCCATGGGCTGTTGTGAAGGACAAAAGTATAACTAGGTTAAAATAAGGAATCAGATAAGTTCTTGAAGGATAGATCCACTGATGACTATTAGCCAGGTTAGTCAGGAATGCAAACCCCAAGCTTCAGGTTGCTCTAAACCTCTGACTGCCAGAATCTTGGACTGGATAACAGGGGATGGGTCACTCAGAATTGCTCTGGTCTGTCCATTCTTGCTGAAGAATCTGGCACTGGCCAGCCATTGTCAGAGACAGGATAGTGGCCTAGATGAACCATTGGTCTGACCCAGTATGGTTATGTTCTTAAGATTTCAAATTGAAGAAAGTCTTGGAAGCCTCTGAAATACCTTAAAAAATCATATGCAGCTATGTGCTGAAAATGATACAACTGTGACTGTTTAATACACTACACATCATACAAAATCAAGAGCACAACCCTAGATAAGTAAGGAACAAGTAGAGGGTTATTAACTTGAGAACGCCTGTGGGCTAAGTGCGTGAAACATTAGCATCAAAAAGACATCTAAAATATGAGGAACTGGTTTGCGTCAGAACGTGAATTATTTATGTGTTAGATGAACTTTCGTTATTGCACATATGTGAATTAAATGGGTTTTAAGTGTTATTTAACTAGTCTGCTTAAAATCTGCCTACATCTACACTCGTGTTATCCATCTTTTTTATGATTCACAGATGTCAGCAGTCCTTATTCAAGCAGCACACCTAGTGCAGAAGCTGCTAAAAATGACATATTCAACCCTTGTGAATCTCACAACTAAATAGATGAAATACAATGAAAAAATGGATGGCATGGATTGTTAACCAGGGCAGGAAAAGAGAGTCTTGGAAAGAAGGGACATTCTTACTAATTAAACTGCTGAATCAGCACTATGCTAATTGAAGAACAACAATGTACTGAAGGTGCTACTATAAGAACTTCTGTTTCTTTTTATGTTTGCTGCAGGAATTTTCTGTTTAACTTAGTTGAGTCCTGTATTATTTTTAGCCTCGTACCTTCAGGAGGAACTTTCAGAGTCCCATCCTTCACTGCACTGAAGTTAACAGCAAAACTCCTATTGACTTCAATGAGAGCAGGATTGGCCCCCTTTGAAAACTGACCTCAGATAGATACAGCAGCAAAACAGGATTAGATACAGCAGCGAAAGGGGGACACCAGGAAATTATGGTAAATTTCTAGGTATACAATGAAAACACAGATCATCTCCAGCTGTTACTGTCTTTTGAAAAGTACACTATCAAATTTAGGGTCTACATTATTTCATACTGTACTTTAGAAAATCCAGAAATTCTTCTGGATTTCAATATCTATTACTGTAGTGTCTATAACTCCTTCTTTCATTCCAGTATTATTGGTTCCTAAAGATAGGTCATCACACTGGTATGTTTTTATTTTTTTAATGTTAAAAATGGCATCTGTGTGCTTTGTCTGTATTGGCAACTACAAAAGCCATCTTTGCATTGCTCCTTCTTTAGCCCTGCACAGAGTGGAGTTTGGCTGGTGCAGAGGATTTGGCCCCCTTTGAAGATTTGCAGCACTGATTTGCATGTGGACATTGAGGGCATAATCCTGGCTCCACTGAAGACAATGGCAAAATCCTCATTGATGTCAGTGAGGCAAGATTTCACCCTGAATGCTTTTTGTGCATGCAACTCAAGCAAAAACGGAATTGTTTGCTAATTTGTGTGTGCACTTTAAAAACAATTGAATCTACTTATATAGCTCAGCAGTATGCTGGGAGTTTATGTTATCCTGTAAATTGCTGTATATTTTGTAAACTAGTAAGATATTTCTATTCTATTTGAGTGTTTACCCCAGGTTATAGTCTTATAATCAGGTTCTCATGCCCAGGTTTTAATAATTTAATTCTGAAGTATGGGAAATGTATTGTATTCATTATAAACATCTGCATTACTCTATTAAAGGACACTTACATCTAAAAAGAGCTGTCTGAAATCCTGTCACACATGTTCAGTTCAATGGCTTTGAATGTTGTTTAGCCATGGCGGACTACATGCTTAATTTAAAACAGGGAAGTGGAAGGCATGCATGGATTAGGGTGCATGAACATTTGTGTTCTAATAATACTTTAGGGCCTGATTTTTAAACTGTGAGAAACCCACAATTACCCGCAAAAACACGTGCTATGATCTGCCGTGATGACCGCTATTGTATGTGCAAATCGGATAGCTGTGTACCCAAAAAGAAATACCAAATTGGTCATCTGCATATGCAAATCTCCTAGATGCAAATATAATATTTGTAGTGAATGTGCACACATATTTGGTATGTGGCTGCACTCACATTATTTGTGTATCAACTCTGGTGTCTCAGGTTTTCAAAAATCAAATTTTTTACATGATTTGTTAACAAAGATGAAAATGCCTTTTTATATCTTCATCATCAGAAATGTTCATTATTTTCCTCACTAGGGAATCAGGCCATTCCCTAGATACAATACTCCCCCACCCCTTTTCCCAAATCCATCAATCCATTTACCTCCATCTCTATCTAAGGCCACCATCCTTTCCCAGCACCTCCCATCTATTAAAAGAATTTGAGGCCTGATCCAAAGTTGGTGGGGTCATTCCATTGCCCATGTGGGGCCTAAAGCTCAAGGAAGGCAAAGGCAGTAATGTACAACTAGACCCTGTGTCCGAGGGTTCCCATACAAGTCGGGAAGGGCTGATGAATGGTTTTATTTTTATTGAAGATTTCAGTTTAACAAAAACTGCCACAGACATGAACCTTTCAAAGCCTGTAACAGTTTGTGCTGAAAACAGCAAGAAACAAAGTAATGATTTGTTTTTTTATTTTAAATGTTTTTCCATGTGGGAATAATAGGCTGTATGGTAATGAGCTCGCATGTGTTGAAGGAACCATTACAAAGTGCCTTGTAAATCTGCAAATACACTTGTTGAAAATGCATACAATTCTCAATAGTCTGTATGTTGACTGTAGGTATATACATGCCCATTTTCCCACTGAACAATCTTGTAGTGAACTAGAAATAAGCATAATTTAATCAGAGTATCTTTATAACAATCACAGCACCACCACAGCAACATCCCATACAAAACAATTACCTTTATAAAACCCACAAAAGGAGCTCAGAAAAGCATGTTAAATAATATCATTCAGTAATTTTGTTCCCCCTCACGACAGTTTATGTTTAAAGTAGAATCTATTCTTTAAGCCCACAATATTTCGAAAGCTTTTATCGCTAACCTCATTCTGTCTTCCAAAAAGGTATTTCCCTGGAAAACTGTTTAATCATAAATACCACCGAAAAAGCAAGCAGTGTAAAAATGATTGGAAGGATTCAGCTCTCACAGTTTTCTAATTAAAACCACTGCGAGCTGCTTAAGGAAAATTAATAATAAATCTCAGATGATAGAGCTTCGGACAAGAGGGAACTTCAAAGATGGGCAATTCAAAGGATAAAGGGAGTACGAGGCATCACATATGGAACTTAAACCACAGCAGGGTCACAAACTGACCTGCTATGGGCCTGAATGTATTCTCATTAAAGTCAATGGGAAAATTCCCATTGAGTTCAATGTGCTTTGGATCAGGCCCTATGAAAAAATGGCACTCTCTTACTTTTATGGTTCTATTCCCAATAGGCCTTGGGCACAGGGCTCATGCAAAATCCCATGCACCACTTAAATCCTAAAAATGGGTCTTAATTGGTGATTTAAACATTGCATAAACTCTTCTGTGGAGTAAATCCCACTATATGTGTATTCAGGGTCACAGCAGTTTAGATTTTACATTTCAAGATGGCAGCATCAATACGAGCTGAGTTGTGTTCTTGCTCATGCATCAGCAGAATTGTTAACAAAGCTACGAACAGAAGGATAAATTCTGCCTACAGTTACACATGTGGAATCTCATTTAAGAGAGGAAAGAACTGGGCCTGTAGAATTTTTGTTTCTGTAATAGCTGCAGTGATGACATATGAGCCAAAAAGAACCTAGCTTGACTTTCAGATCCCAGGTTGAGGTTTCAGGGCTGGCAGTTAGAAAAACCCACACTTATTTGTAAACAGACCACATTGCCGCTGGAGTGAGTGTCAGAGAATCAACGGAATCCCATGAGGCCATTTTTACTAAATCACTTTTTAGTTTAAACACCCTTTTAATCCATCCATCAGAGAAAATTTGGAAAGTCCTATTAGCTTGCTATGTAAGTGCTAAACAACAGTAAACAATAGCACCAAGTGTGCTCTAAATGGCAATATGCTCACAGCCTGCCTTGTACCCAGCATGCACATGTGTGTGGGAAGAGCAGACCTATTGCCATCTACTTCCTCCCCCGCAACCTCCCCAAATGTGGGTTGATCCTGGGATGATGCCATTGCAGGGGAAGGTGTTATCAAAGAATCTTGCATTGGGTCTGGTATTTAGTCCTGAAATAGTCAAGATAAGACTCAGCTTGATTTCCACAGCTAGAGAACTGCCATTCAAAACCAAAGAAGGGTGATTAAGAGTAATTTCTGTGACTGGTCTGTAGATGTGGAAATAAGGTTGAAATTTACTCACTGAAGTAAACAGCAGAGGGACAAATCCAGCCATGTATTGAGTTCAATGGGAGTCTGGCACATAGGATGCTTTCAGGGTCACACTCTTTATATTATTTTGTTTAAACTGACATTTGTATGAAGAATATATTCTGCAGTTAAAAGGAGTTACAATAAAAATGGCAAGAACTATTAATCCACCGGAGTTAGGATTTACAATAATCCTCAGCGGAGCCAAGAAAAAAATGTCTCCCTTGAATAATATTGCATAGTTAGCTGCATCCTGGCATTTTTAAGCTTTTTTTTTGATGCATCTAGCATTGACCACTGTAAGAGACAAGACCGGCTATCTAGATGGTCACTTAAACCTCCAGCTCATATCTCCAGCTTCAGTCCTTGGGCATCTTTATGTGCATCCACTATAGCCCTTTGCAACACATCTCCCATGGGAGAGGACATCCGTGTTTGATTGAGATTGAAGAAGGGGGAGTGGAGCTTAGCCTCCAGAAACTCCTGGTGCCTTTGCTTAAGGATTGAAGGACTTTGCTCTCTTTGAAAGTGCTATGTGTGAAAAACCCACACAGCAGCAGTTTTAAGATTAAAAGGAGATAGAAAACTAGACTAAAATAAAAGAAATGGTTGGCATCACATAGGTGACCTAGCACTTCGCAAAATCTCAGGCTTAGCTTGATTAAAGAAAAGCAAGGAAAATTTTCCTCCTCAGAAAGCAAGGCTCTTCTCCATCCTCACCTGGTCAGTGCAACAGCTTTGTGCTGCTGTGTGCACAGAGATCTCTCTCTTGTTCATCTATGGGCCGTCTTATTAGCCCCCTCAGTCAAAGGCCGTATCCTCTGTTTTCCAAGACAGCTCTCTGAGGATCAAACACACAATAGAGATTAGTGCCTTCTCCAGGAGATTCTGTCTACTCACAGTTGTTCGCAAACTGTATTGCTTCACATACCACCTTCTTAAAAAACTGCTGTGAAGTGAATGAATGGAACAGCAAGCTCACTCATGTACTGCTTGTGGTATATGTAACCACAGTTTGGGAACTCAGAAAGGATGAAGGTCCTTTGATGATGATTAATCTTTCAATACCTAACTATCAAACGCAACGTACAGTCTTTCCCAAACCCTTTGGCCTGGCTATATTCAGTTTACATAGGCCTCAACCTTTTTTGTAATCAATTATCCCTTCCTTTGAACTATAAATTATTGACGTACACCAGATGCTCATAAACCACTGGTGTGTTCTGGTACAATAAATGTATGTTCTAAACTACCTTCGCCTATTGTTCCTGGAAATCCATTGTTTTCAAATTACTTAGTAGATCTGAGAGGATTTAGAGCTTTGCAGTACTTTGTGTAAGCACAAGTGCTTCTCTGGTCTATTACTCTTGTGTCTCGGTGGTTAAATGCAATTGTGATTTTTTCCCCAAGTATCTTGGCAAATAAGACAGATAATGGTCTCACTGAAATCTTCTCAAGCTCTTCAGTAAGTCAACATATTTTTATTTTATTATTTTATTCAATAAATCAGATGAATGGTTGTATTTTGTTTCTCTCTAATGTTAGGAGATGAGCATGGTTTTTACCCCTCACATTTTTTCCTCCATTACTGATTTTCTCAAGTTAATTTCTCAGCTTACATGTAGCTATAACATGGTCGTCTTGTACATGAAAATATTCAAAAAGCTTCCTGCTTCTACTCCTGGATGACTGTCTGACCTACTATTGACCACTATCTGAATAGTCAGAGTGACAGAGGATGTTATGGATGATGTACTAATATAAAACTGAGACAGAAAAATGTGCAAACACTCAGTAGAGTCTTTTGATGATTGACCTAAAATTCTCCGTTAATTTGTTATATATGTTTCTGTTAGTGCTACGACACAAATACAAAAAAGGTGGAGATTAACCCTCATGGAAGTCTTTCTATTGATTTCAGCAGGATCTGGATCTGGCACTCAGAACACTCCTGAGGTAACTAATGACAGTAGGGGGCATACACATGTAACCTGTCATTACATGTGCTAAAACAGTGGTTCTCAACCTTTCCGGACTACTGTACCTCTTTCAGGAGTGTGATTTGTCTTGAGCACCTCACTTAAAAACTACTTGCTTACAAAATCCAACTTAAAAATACAAAAGTGTCACAGCACACTATTACTGACAAATTGCTTCCTTTCTCATTTTTACCATATAATTATAAACTAAATAATTTGGAAAATTATTGACTTTTTGTTGAAAAAAAAATGGATACCAAAATTTTGTTTTCTTTAAATAAAAGTCAAAATTTTCTGTTGAAATCAGACACTTTCCAGGAAAAGTTTTCATTTAGCGGCAAACATAATTTTCTGTCAAAAAGTAGTTTTGATGGAAAATTTTCAACCAACCCTAATGTTAGTTTTCCAAATTCCAAACCAGGGGTAATTCAGCTTTTATGTTCCATTAATCACCAATGTTTGGGAGGTTTTAGGTAATAGGTTCTGATTCTGACTCATCTTTCTCTGAGTGAGACTGCATAGCAGCTATCATGATAGTATCAGACAAGTGTATTCTACAAAAAGTCAACACAAAAATATTTCTCTTCCAGCTATACCAGCATGTTCAAGCTTAATGTTATCATTGGAATATAAAAAGAAAAAGTGTGAAGATGCTGATGTGTTTGAAAGGCTTCCCCCGCCACCCCAGTAAAACTAAGTTGAAGAGATGGGTTTCCATTCAAAAGACACATAAAGAGTCAAGAATGTTATGGTTGCATGGCTAACACTCAGGAAACACTAAAGATAAGATTGCCTGTACAAGCTACATATATTCTTTTGTGCATGCACATTATGACGCAGTGCTAAATGTCATGGTCAAATCCTATTTCTCAAACAAACACAATACAAGATCTTATAATAACAAGTGCTGCTACAATTGATCAAATCACCATCTGCTTGCAAATATCTGTGAGCAATAGAAGAGGATAACTGAACTATTTTCTTGGCTTCTCTGAGGTGCTCAAAGAGAAAAATTGTTTGTGGATCTAGAAGAATCATAATGATGGTTTATGGGCATGTGTTTAAGAAGGCCAGATTTGATTATCTGGCCTTTCCTCATTAAGACTAACAGAGCAACATAAATCTCCCAGTAGCAGTACTACCTCCACTCAGTCTTGTGTCATTCTATGTAAGTATTTTGATGATATGAGTGAGAGAGATGGCTGCTGTGCCCTTCAGTGGTCACACTCAGATTCCTCTGGCTTTAATTAAATTGTTCATGTTTCATTACTTTCACTTTAGATGAGTTTTCTGTGCAAACAATTGGGGGGATTTTCAATGTTATCAGGAGATTGTGCTCAACCACCTGCTCCTGGGATTTGTGGACTTTTTTTGCTGTTGAAGAGCTGACATATCCATAGTCCAGTCATTACTAATACCTACCTTATTCATTTCTTTCTTTTGAGTGTAAGGCTTCTTTTCATAGCTGTACAGAAGTTCTGAAATGGACTATAGAGAAAAATAACAACCTTTCCGTAGACCATCAAAACGTTCATCAGAAATAAATCCTCTTTTTGTCCAAGGTCACTGAAACGGTGATAACAATTCCAGCAACTTCCCTTGTTGCTGAAACTGTTGAAAAATTGGAGAGGGTTCAAAGAGCCATAAGAATGATTAGGGATTGAAAAATATACCTTATAGTGACAGACTCAAGGAACTACCTCTGTTTAACTTAGCAAGGAGAAGCTTAAGGAGTGAATTGATTGCAGTCTATATATACCCACATGGGGAACAAAATTTGATAATAGAGGGCTCTTCAATCTACCAGACAAAGGTCTGATAAGATTTAATGGCTGGAAATTGAAACTAGACAAACAGATTAAAATAAGGGGCAAATTTTTAATAATGAGTGTATTTAATCATTGGATCAATTTATAAGGGTTGTGGTGGATTCTCCATCACTGGTAATTTTAAAATCAGGATTGAAAGATTTTCAAAAAGATCTGCTGTAGGTGAAAGAAGAATCAATTCAGGGAAGTTTCTATGATCTACGTTAAACAGCGATCAGACTAAATGATCACTGTGGTCCCTTCTGGCCTTATAATTAGCGGGTCTACTTAAATTGTGGCAAAAAAACACATTTTTCATGGTTTGGTCATGGAATAAGTAGCAAATTTCACAAATGTGTTACACATTCGCAAAATATGCTATTTATGCCATGACCATCCTGCGAAAAATGTGTGATTTCTCCACAGAGTTTCTCAAACTGGGGGCCTTGGCTCAAAAGGAGGTTGCAAGCCTATTAGGGGTCACAATATTGACACCCTTACTTCTGCTCTGCTGCTGGCAGTGGCGCTGACTGGCTGGGTGGAAGGAGAGTGGCAGCTGCTGGCCACGCGCCCAGCTCTGAAGGCAGCACCGCCACCACCAGCAGCACAGAAGTATGAGTAGCAATTCCATGCCACCCTTACTTCTCTGCTGCTGCTTGTGGTGACCCTGCCTTCAGAGCTGTGTGCCCGGCCAGCAGCTGCTGCTCTCAGCTCTGCCTTCAAAGTTGGGCAGCCAAAGACCATATTTCACGGACAAGACCATATTTAAGGGGGGAGACTATATTTCACAGTCTGAGACATGATTTTCACAGCTGTGAATTTGACAGACACCTAATCTATGACTATTAACTTTGTGAATGGTAGAGGCATTTCTTCATGCTGCAGTGCAGAGTGGATCATGGAAGGTCACCTCTTCCCATTGCGGTTCTTTTATAGATGACCCCTTATTGGCCAGCCAACCCCAGCCCATGAAACAAGCATTGGGAATTAACCAAGGCAGCCTCCATAATTAAGGAAGGTTGTGATTGGCTGGAAACCACCAGAGCCTACCCAAGGAAGTGACTCCCTCTCTCCACCTGGGTCCTGCCCCACACTATGGACTGGCTGTGAAGGACCAGCTGTCAAACAAATGAAGGAAAGAGTTCACTAACTGAGTTACTAAGTATAGGAGAACACATTAGGAAGGGACAAACAAAATGGTAAATCTATTTCAGAAGACCCAAGAAAGCGATACTAGAAACAAAATGCAACTTCATTTTGTCTGGAATGACAAAGCAAAAGTTTGGATCTATATGGAGATGCTGTCTTACGTTAGCAAACTGAGTTCTCCTACCAGTTAAGGGGCTATACTCCAGGCAATGGACTCCTAATAAACTTTAATGGAAGATATTCACATGCATTGCCTGGAAAAGAGAACCTTTAAGTGTTTTACTGACAAATCTTTAAACCTCTCTATGTTACTATTATGTACTAAAAAGGTAGTAGGTACTATTAAAAGATATGATACATTATTTACTAGCATTATAAACACTAGCCTGTGCTGTTGCTTTTTGGGGTTTTTTGTTTTAGTTTTCTACAGAGATTGTTCTTTTATTCATAACTTTTCAAGGATGTTTTTACATATTCAACTAGTTTATAACTAGCTATTTTTTTACACATCTTCCTCTCACAGACACTCAGGTTTGCAGCTTAGTTTCATGAACTGACAGCAGCTTTCACATATTTCCCAATTATAAATGCAAAATATTTCTAAAAACGCAAAACTCTCCCTGATAAAACAGCCTGGAATAACCTTGCTAAAAAGATTTTTCAGGATTATGGTCTCAAACCAACACATCTTGTTCACTTTAATATGTTTCATGTCAAATGAAATCCCTTGTGTAAGATATAGCTGAATGTTCCATTATGTTCCCCAGGCAAGACTGATTTTTGAGAATTTGATTGACTTTTTTCCAAGACAATTACGCATTGATCAGTTTGCATCAGTAGGTCCTAGTGACAAGGCACTAATAAAAAAAAAAACTTCACTGTGGCTGTACTTGGATGAAGTCACATACCTAGAACACATGATTTTACATTTGGGACATGAGCTGGTGACCAGAATGGCTGAAAGAACCACTATGTAGTTCTCATTCCCAACACTGCTGCACAAGGCTTGATTCACCATTGCCTCTCACCATTTATATTTGTGCAATATGAACACAAAGTAGTTGGGGGAATGCCAGCAGATCAGAAAGGCAGCATTTTATAATCACTTTGCACAGGTTTAAATGACTAGGCAAGGCTCAAGGCAGTAGAGAATCTGGCTCACCGCACACAATGCATTTAATGCAATATAATCCACACACCCACATGCCAGGCATTCTGCCTACATCAAAATCCTTCTAAAAAAGAATAAATCTGTTACTCTCCTTTTCATGAGTTTTTGTAATGAACTAATGCCCATTAATAATAGGCATTTTCCTTCTGTCTCTGGGACAATAAGTAGAGTGGGAGAGAGCCAAAGACTTAGGAGTCTGTTTATGTAATGTGTTGGTATCCTATGTGAATAATAATCAGAGATCTGTATTTTCACTTTGCATGTGGGCTGATGAACAGTGAAGGGGAAAAATATTGTGTGGTTTTTCACACCTCGAATTATTCTTTACTGTAGTTAACACACATCAGACTTCATTATGGACACATCACTGCCACAGGAAACATGAATCCACAGACTTTGTGGCTCAGATTCTTGCCACCCTCAGTTTCTATTGGACAGACACCATGGTGCTGCTCAAAACTCCACCAGCTAAAACAGTCCCCCTGGGACTGTCTCCCAACTAGGAATAGCCAGAGCACCTTCCCACTGCCTCAGTGCAGAGAATGTGAGGGAAAGGCACAGAACTGGCTACACTGGCTCTGAGCTTATGGCTTGCGCTCCAACACCAGGCAGAACCTACAGGATCTGGGGGGAGAGGTAGATAAGCTGGAGGGTAGGGATGGAGTCCAGAGTGACCTAGATAAATTGGTGGATTGGGCCAAAAGAAATCTGATGAGGTTCAACAAGGACAAGTGCAGAGTCCGGCACTTAGGATGGATTAATCCCATGCACTGCTACAGGCTGGGTACTGGCAGTTCTGCAGAAAAGGAATTGGGGATTACAGTGGATGAGAAGCTGGATATGAGTCAACAATGTGACCTTGTTGCCAAGAAGGCTAACGGCATATTGGGCTGCATTAGTAGGAGCATTGCCAGCAGATTGAGGGAAGTGATTATTCCCCTCTATTCGGCACTGGTGATGCCACATGTGGAGTACTGCATACAGTTTTGAGCCCCCCACTACAGAAAGGCTGTGCACAAATTGGAAAGAATCCAGGGGATGGCAACGGAAATGAGTAGGGGGCTGGAGCACGTGGCTTACGAGGAAAGGCTGAGGGAACTGGGCTTATTTAGTCTGCAGAAGAGAAGAATGAGGGGGAATCTGATAGCTGCTTTCAACTACCTGAAGGGGGATTCCAAAGAAGATGGAGTTCAGCTGTTCTCAGTGGTGGCAGATGACAAAACTAGGAGTAATGGTCTCAAGTTGCAGTGGGGGAGATTTAGTTTGGATATTAGGAAAAACTTTTTCACTAGGAGGGTGGTGAAGCACTGGAATGGGTTACCTATGGAGGTGGTGGAATCTCCATCCTTAGAGGTTTTTAAGGCCCAGCTTGACAAAGCCCTGGCTGGGATGATTTAGTTGGAGTTGGTCCTGCTTTGAGCACAGGGTTGGACTAGATGACCTCCTGAGGTCTTTTCCAAACCTAATCTTCTACAAGAGAGAGAGAGAGAGAGAGAGAGAAGGCCTGAAATTCAGCAGCCCTTTTTTCATACAGCTTTTATTTATTACAGTTCTGGAATTTACATTCATAAATGTACTTCCCATTTCTATTTCAGTTAAAGCAATACAGCATTACCTAGCAGCAATATGTATTATAGAATATATTAACCTTTCTGAATAATGCTAGTTATCTAACATCACAAATAATAAAAGAAAAATGAAAAATAATGCAACTCAATGCAGTTAAACACTTAAACAGCCTTCAGTTCAATTCCACCAAGTATTTTGTTAATGCATTGCAAAATATTCACTATAAAACAATTATAATCACCATAATATGATCCATATACTACTGCATGTTGAAAAATAAGGGCCATATTTTCACTGTCAGCTTCATGGGTGTAAAAGGTGGGGAGGGTGCAATGAGCCTTCGTCCTGCTTGCACCCCCACTCAGGGTCATGGTGCTTGTGCTCATCTGAATGCAAGGAGCACTCTGGGATAATACCGTTAGCATGGCTTGCCACCCCAAATGGGGCAGGAGAGAGCCTGGTCAGGGTTCTAGCTCTCATTTTGTACCATGCAAGCAAAGCTGACTGACTGCAGAGTGGAAAATATGTTGCATTCCTTGAGCCTCAAGCCCAACCATCTTTACATTCCCTTCTGAGTTGAGGCAAAGGGAATAAATGTTTGAGTCTCCCTCCATATATATGGACTGTGGGTTGGTCTATTTTGTGTTTTTCTGCACCATGTAGATACACTAATGTAGCAGGTAGGGGGCAAGTGTAGATGCATTGCACTGATATAAAATGTGTAAGCCAATGCAGATCATTTACAGTAAGGGTTCCCAGCAGTGCAGGTACCTCAGTCTGTATTGTACTGGTGCAGAAATCCCCAGCCTAGACAAGCTCTAAGACTCACTTAACATAGTCTAATAAAATGAACACAACTTTTATACAGATTTCTGTTATTCTTTTCATGTTGTCTAGAGTTAAGAAGACGTTAAAAAAGGGCAAAAGCTGCTTACAGAAATAGTTACCAAGTTTTATTAACCTCATAAAAGATCAAAGACTTCTATAACTAGAACAAATATTTTTGTATTAAAAGCTCAAGATAAATTTAACAAATTAATGGATGAATTCATTGATTGAGCTAGGTTTTTTTTGGGGGTGGAAAATGAATGCAGTAGATTTTAACTGCGGCAAAGGTCATAAAACATCTTTAAAAATCCCATTTCTTTTATGGCATGGTGTTGAAGAGAAGAGTAATCAGATGCAAACTTTCAAGTAATGACAGTACACTATTAATCTCCCCATGAATAATGCAACATTAGGTCTCCAATATACATGGAATTTCCTTCTCTAACCCTACTGCAATTGTGGTTCAACTTTGAAATCTGTGAATTGAATGCCCCCTATTATCCCATCACTTAATTAAACTAATAATCTCTCAGTTCAAGAGTTATTGCCAGGGCTGCCCAGAGGATTCAGGGGTCCTGGGGCAAAGCAGGGGAGCGGACATAAAAAAAGGCGCCACCTGCTGTGGCGCTTGTACTCACTGGGCGGCGCTCCGAGTCTGCGGCGGCGGCAGGTCCTTCACTCGCTCCGTGTCTTCGGCAGCACTGAAGGACCCGCTGCCAAAATGCCGCAAAAGACCCGGACCGCTGCTGGGATTCTCAGCCAGGCTCGCGGGGCCCCTGTGGGGCCCGGGGCAAATTGCCCCACTTGCTCTCCCCCCCCCCCGGGTGGCCCTGGTTATTGCCATTGTTTTCTGTTCTAGAAGCAGATCACAGCATATTTCTAATAGTCTTCTGAACAGAGGAAATTGTAAACAGGCACATGTCAAGTTTAAAAATGTTTGCAATGAAAATTTTTAAAAATTATGTTTTGATTAGCTTCTTAGAAATTTACTTTCATTATCCTTTTGCGCAGAGGAGGGTCTAAGACAATAGGAAAGTCTAAGACAGGGGTGGGAAAACTTTTTGGGCCGAGGGCCACATCTGGGTTGGGAAATTATATGCAGGGCCAGGGCAGGGGGTTGGGGTGCCGGGTGTGTGTGGGGGTGTGGTGTGCGGGGCCAGGGACAGGGCAGGCAGGCAGGGAGCCTCCCCTGGCCCCGCGCCGCACCAGGAAGCGCTGCGGCCACTGGGGGTGGGGTGCGAAGGGTAGTGGAGGGCTCCATGTGTGCTGCCTTTGCTGCGCCTCCATGTACCTCCCCCGAAGCTCCCATTAGCCGTGGATCACTGTTCCCGGCCAATGGGAGCTGCGGGGAGCCGTGACTGGAGGCAAGAGCAATGCACACAGCCCTCTGCCCCCCGGCCTGGGGGCCTCAGGGGCGTGGTTCTGGCTGCTTCTGGAGAGCGGCGCAGGGCCCACGGCGCCATGAAGGGCCGTCCCGTGGGCTGGATCCAAAGGCCTGAGGGGCCAGATTTGGCCCGTGAGCCGTAGTTTGCCCACCCGTGGTCTAAGATAATAGGAGAACTGTATGGGGTATTGAAGATGAAGCATGTTCCTAGATCCCACAGTGATTAGACACTTTATTATGGAGGTGTCAGTAGCATTGCCATATTGAAGATCATGTGAAGATATGCATTAACAGACCAAGATCTTCAAAATGGGTAGCCTAGTGTTAGGTTCCTAAAACCATATTTAAGCACTTAAGTCAATATTATTTACGCCCCTCCCTTATTTGGAACCTGAAGGGATAGAATATGTATACATGATACGTAAATTATAGATATGCCTGTATTTGTGGTGATAAATATACCTTTTTTAGTCCATGTATACCTGTGGGAACCTCCCATCTGGTCTGCATACAAATTTAGTAGTTAAAAGGGTGCGATGGGTGAGGTTATGAATCAAAATGTTTATAAATATAGGGCCAGAGTCTCATCGGATTTAAATCAGATTTCAGTGAAGCCATGTCACAATTTACATCAGTAGGGATCTGGCCCTTAAAATTTATTGTAAACAAAGAATGTAAAAATTAGATAGATACTGTTAACAGCTTTTGGTCATGATAAAAAGAAACAAACACATTTCCTTTTTATAAGCTAGAAACAAATTTAGAAAACATGCAGGTTCCGATTCAGGACAGCATTTAAGCAGGTGTTTGATTTTAAGAATGTATTTGAAGCCGATGAGTCTTAAGCACGTGCTTTGCTGAAAAAAGCCACATGGAAAGAGCCTCAGCTGGTGTAAATGAATGTTGCTTTGCTGTTGCAGTGTCGCTTATAGTCACATCAACACATTTACATCAGATGAGGTTCATGCCTTCTTATTTTTTGTGTTGCTGATGAAGAACATGTTTGGCTGGAGAAGAAACCAGCTCTAAAGTACCCTCTGACTTTGGTGCCAAACCCTGCTCCCTCATCAGGCCAATGACATGTAGCTGATAACATTTTGTCCCCCAAGTTCACATGTTACTGCATATTGGCTCAGGGTTGAACAATTTCAACCGATGCCAGATTCCTATCTCACTTTTGTATATGCTCATTTATTTATTTTGCTGTCTCACTACAGTGACTCTTCCTTGCTTCCAGCTCTGCAAAATCATGCTGCTGTAGGTGCCACCAAATTAACTCATCAACACTTATTTTGTTTAGAATGTTTTCTTGAATTCATTCCTCAATTATGTTGCCAAGAGGCATAGAGCCACCACTGTCAATCACACAGTCAGACCAATAGAACAGCTAAGCTGAACCTAAATGTAATCAAATACAATATTTTAATACCTCACTTAAAAACAGAGATGGTTGTTTTAAAATATAGTGTAATGTAATAATTTAATGAATTACTACTTATTAATATGGCAAAGGGTTCTGTGATATTGCAATATCTCATTACTCTACTGTACTACCTACTTATCTTCCAGTAAAGTATGAACACACATCCAATCAGCCACTTAGGAACACAATAAGGATGGGATTCTACCACACTTATTCATAAAAGAGATACCAGGTACCTCCATTTATTGGGGGGAGGGATAGCGCAGTGGTTTGAGCATTGGCCTACTAAATCCAGGATTGTGAGTTCAATCCTTGAAGGGGGCCACTTAGGGATCTGGGGCAAAATCAGTACTAGGTCCTGCTAGTGACAGCAGGGGGCTGGACTCAATGACCTTTCAAGGTCCCTTCCAGTTCTAGGAGATGGGATATCTCCATTAATTTATTTATTAAGGGGGGGAGGAATAGCTCAGTGGTTTGAGCATTGGCCTGCTAAACCCAGGATTGTGAGTTCAATCCTTGAGGGGGCCATTTAGGGATCTGGGGCAAAAATCTGTCTGGGGATTGGTCCTGCTTTGAGCAGGGGGTTGGACTAGATGACCTCCTGAGGTCCCTTCCAACCCTGATATTCTATGAAATTAATGGACCTATCCATGTGAGTTAGCATGGTAGGTGAAATTCATTTACCTGTTTTGAGGGCTTAGATGGGATTTATGTGGTGCATGTTAAAAGCTGATGTTAAAGAGCTTAACAAAGGAAGCTATTTACAGCAATCTACTGGCACATTATGTATTAACTATCTACATCAGGGGCGGGCAAACTTTTTGGCCTGAGGGCCACATTGGGTTTAGGAAATTGTATGGAGGGCCGGTTAGGGCCGAACCCCCCGAACTCCCTTGCCCTCTATCCAACCCCCCCACTCCCTGCCCCCTTACTGTGCTGCCTGGAGCACCGGTGGCTGGCGGTGTTACAGCCACGCCGCCCGGCTGGAGCCAGCCGCACCGTTGCCACCGTGCAGCACAGAGCACTGGGTCAGGCCAGGCTCTGCAGTTGTGCTGCTCTAGGAGCTCGCAGCCCTGCCACCCAGAGCATTGCACCAGTGGTGGAGTGAACTGAGGCTGCGGGGGAAGGGGAACAGCAGGGGAGGGGCCGGGGGCTAGCCTCCCGGACTAGGAGCTCAGGGGCCAGGCAGAAGGGTCCCGCAGGCCAGATGTGGCCCATGGGCCGTAGTTTGCCCACCTCTGATCTATATATATCTCTTCTGTAGAGCACTCTTGTTACAGTGAACAGGGTTTATATCCTCTTGCAAAGAGGAAAGTTTTGCCCTATTTGTGTACTGCAGAATCAGTCCCTAAGTATCAACCCAATATACCTTAGTAATAATATAAAAAGGTAACGTAATGGCTCAGAGAGGATTTAAGTGTATTTTTCTCTTTATCATGTCTTGTTTCTAAGTCCCACTCTTGTTCTATAAGTAAAAAATAATAAGAGCTGGGATTAGTATACAGAACCACCCACACAAACCTATTTCTTGCCACATTAACGCAAAAAGCAATGTCAGCTCAATGGAGTCAATATATCATTATGTTCTAATGGGTTTCTCAGACACTTTCATGGAGTTTTTTTCTTCTTCATTCTACGTTCACCCGAAACAATCACAAAAGGCTTTTGCAAGGGCTAAAATAGGGTGAAAGCAATGTATAGACTGGGCAGGCCCTCTTCACATGGGTGAATTTCACCCCAAATGAATACATTAAAATAATATTTAATGGGTTGCTTCTGACTCACTGTAACAAGGGAAATTCACAGTTAAGGCTTCCACTCCATTCTTAACCTATCCCATTGTATCTAATTGCCTGCATCACCAGTTCTGTGTTATTCCTTCACTCTGTAATCAGCTTCTCAGGCAGATAGATTTTAGGGGTCTAGTCTATGTTCAGCGTGTGCAGGATTCATACAAACAGACCCATTAAGGCTGTGTCTACAACATTAGTTTTCTGAAAATCTCCCATTGTTTCTGTAGCACCAGTGTTAGCAATGATAGATATGCTGGTATAGCCTGGTTGCTGGTATTCTTACCAATAAGGTGATGTCTACACTATAGCCTATGTCGGCAAAACTTATGTCACTCAGGAGTGTGAATATTCCATCCCCCTGAGCAATGTAAATTACACCGACATAAGCGCTCGTGTGCACAGCGCTATGTCAGCGGGAGAGTTTCTGCTTCTCGCAGGTGGTTTTTTTATGCCAACGATATAGCACATCTCCTGTCAGCATAGCGCATCTTCATCAGACGTGCTACAGTGGCACCACTGCAGTGCTGTATTTATAGACATATAATCCTAATCTGAGCACAGTGAGATGAAACGCTGATAAAAATACTGGTGAATGATCTACACTGGTACTCGCAACTATTGCTTAAACCAATAGAGCTGCACTGGCCCACTTCAGTCACAGTGGGATATTCTCAAGAAAAGCTCAGTGAAGGCTCAGGCTGATTTTAATGAATGTTATATATGGATATTCCTCAGGTTCCACTGCGTAGGATCCTGAGAGCTGGAATATAAGGATCAGATTTTGATCTCAGCTGTGCACTGTCTCTAAAAATTAATGCTGTGCAAACGTTTCATAACCTAACCTGTAACAAGCCCAAGGTAGATGTATGAAACTTTCAGAAAACCTAGGATGAAATTTGAGCAAATCCTTGGCTTGCTGGGGAGGAACTGATTGTTCCAAATTATTCACGTAGCTGGAGTACGTAACTTAGGTTGACTTACCCGCATAGTGAAGACAAGCCCTCAGTAGTTTTGAGACTGTCATCTTAAGTTCACGATGGCATGAACTGACACCATAGAGTTTCATGCAGTTCTACCAAACCTCACAGCTATACTCACATGGAGAAAGGAACTTTTCAAAATATACAGTAGTGTTTCCTGCACAATGATCATTAGAATATGGTCCCGAGTTAGCATGTAGCAGATCTAACAATAGATTCCTCCTACTTCCATCCATTTACATTTCAGCAATCTGTGAGGCTAAAGTCCTGAATGCCCATTGCTTGACTGATTGCCAGCAGTGATGGGAAGACATTTATCTCAAGGAAAGGGCCATATAGAATGCCAAAACTGAGCTGATATGAAATACATGAAGGAGGGAGAATGTCAGGAATGTGTAGGAGTTGGCATGACTCATGTAGTGTCTGTGGCCAACTTTAAGACAAATGATGGAGTGATACTAAGTTAGGAGACTAGAAGTTACTGTTTGAAAAACAACTTATTGATATGTCAAATGCACAACAGGACTCGGCAGCAGTTGAAACTTTTTTTGGTTAAAAAAATGCAGTGCTTGAGCAAGGGGCTAGACTGGTAGTGTTAGTCTACCTTTTTCCATGGAACAAGTACAACATTGGTAGGAGCAGCACATCTCATACTTCCATTCCAGCATTATTGTTGGCATTGGTGTACATGAAGTTTTATGTGCATGTTTGATGGCAAGCTCCCTGCCTATATCAGTTTTGTAATTTAGAGCCCCAATCCTGCATGGAAAAACTTGGAGATTGGGGCCAATTCTTCCTGAGCTCAAATCTGGAAAGACAACCTATAGGCAGGAGAGGAGCATTCACTTTAAATTTGTTCCTTGACCTCTCTACTGAGACTAACAATCAGGGTGTCAATTAGCATGAGCTATGTTGGGGATTTCTATGATGTGGAACCAAAGTCATATTGAAATCCTCTTGAAATAAATTCAAACCCATTTATAAAAGAATTGGTGAATAAAGTTAGCTGTTATCCACAGGAAAAGAGAGAGCTAAGGCTCTAAAAGTGCTGTTTTTCTTCTAAGTGTAGCCTTGTAGCACTTTATACTCCCCAGTAAAGTACTTGCACTGTAGCTGCATGTATTATCAAAAGAAAATAAAGGTAAGGGATCATTGAACCTTGACAGAGGAAAACGTGAGCTAAACTCTTCCAGGACTGTGTTCAATGCACTATTTATCATTTTGAAAAGTGTTTCTCTTTAAATTATTTATAGTTTAGGCCTGCAAAGCATATGTGCACAGGAAAAGTATCACCAATAATGGTATTATTAATCTTGTCAGAGAGAGAATTCAGTGGAGGATGCTCTCAGTGTTTAATAACTTAACACCTTTTGACTGGTTTTCTATAACTTTTTAAAGGATGTGTTGGGAAATAAAGTCCTGCCACTAACTCACTGTGCAGGAGCTGTATGGGAGCAAACTGGGTTGGCTAAGATCACCATTTCACAGGCTCTCCTCCAGCCCCAAACACAAAACAGTCTGGAGCAAAAATAATATGAATATTTAAATACATAGAGAGACATATGCATGTGTTAGCATTTGATTTTTCAAGCCTGCTTCCCTTGCTTACAAACTCCATAATCCTGGTAGCAGAGTTTGATTAATCCTTGAAAAGCTTGCAGTGACTTTCTATAGAAAAGGAACCTTTAAAAGTATATGCAATGCAAGACGGGATTGATCTGAGAACATAATATTGGAGTATTTGAATACTGTTTTTTTCAGCACCCCAGAGGTTAGTTACTAGGAATCTATGCCAGGCAGAAACTTTAACGGCACAGAGAGTCAGTTTTTTTCCAGATGTGATGTAGTTTTAGCATTACATATATTTACACAGACAGCATATTTGGATCATATATACTTTCCCAAATATGTACTGCCCAGTGTAATGGGGATTATCCACCTTGGGCCACAAGAGGAAGGAGTTAATGATCTGTTCTGTAGTCAGAGATTTACATGAGACCCACCCTGGAACTCTGGCCAAAAAGAATCAACCTTGAAGGGAGGGTCCTCCTCCTGTAGTTAATAACCAAGAAGGAATAGGTTATCCAAGGGGAAGAGGCAGACTGAAGAGGTGGCAGCCTGGACACAGATCCCAAGGAGATGGGCTGCCTGGGGAAGAGATAGTTCGGTAAATAGACTAAGGAGGGCCCTATTGTGGTGGGCGCTGAACAGTGAAAGACACTCCCTGCCCTGAAGAGCTTGCCGTCTACATAGACAAGGCAGACAAAGGGTGTGAGGGCAATCTAAGGCACAAAGAGCTGAAATGACTTACCCAATGACAGGACTTTCTTCCTTCTGGCTTCCCCCAGCCCAGCACCTCTCACATGCATGGTTGTTGGTTTTTTTTTGGCCCCAGGTGTGACCAGTTCTTCTGATGCAACACCATTCTTTTGACCATACCAATATACTGGTGAATAACATTGTTAAGGATCAAGCGTAGAGTCCCTTACTGATGGAGTGTTTCATTCTAGCACAGAGAAAGAAGCGGCAGAAGATGACGAATCAGAAATTACAGTATAATATGTAACTGCATCCAAGCATCTTCTTGCCTATCCAATGCTGGAAATATAGCCAATATGTTTCTTTAGAAACCCACAATATACTTCTTCTACAGTTGAAATGAGATGTGGCTTACTGATGTTAACTGGCTTCCCATTGCCAATGACAGATAAAGGATAACTTGAGAATTAATTAAAAGAAGAAACATTGGAGATAGCAAATGTCTGGCTTAAAATTTTTCAGTTGCCTTTGTTGTTGAACTTAATAATAAACTAATAATTGCCAAAAAAATGCATTTGCAAGTAATCAGAAGAGTCACCTTGAGCTGCAGCATCTCAGGGCTGGTCTACATTACTGCTTAAGTTGATGTAACTTACGTCACTCAGGGGTGTGAAAATGACACCCCCTTGAATGACAAAAGTTACATTGACTTAAAGCGGTTTCCGCACTGCGTTATGTCAGGGGAGACACTCTCCAGCCAATAGGGTTTCCACCTCTCATGGAGGTGGATTAATTATGCCCATGGCAGAGCTCTCTCCCATCAGTGTAGCATGTCTTCACCAGATGCGCTACCGGGGCGCAACTGCATTGGAGTAATTGCACTGATGTAGCCCAGTGCTGTAGACTTGCCCTCAGTTAACTTTAGTCACCTCTGCTGTTTATCTTTAAAATGCAGAAAAAACAATTAACTTTCTCACTAGTTAAATTATTTCATGAGATCTTTGTTGCAAATCAGCTATATGAAGTTGTTGACTCTTTCTTGTTGTTCTTCTGGACTTGTCCTGCACAAGCAGTAACTGAACAGAATCTAGAAGCTAGTTGTGGCCATAAGCAACTTCCTCCTAAATTTTATCTTAGACCAGTGTTTCCCAAAGTTGGGACACCGCTTGTGTAGGGAAAGCCCCTGGTGGGCAGGGCCGATTTGTTTACCTGCTGCATCTGTAGGTTCGGCCGATCATGGCTCCCACTGGCCACGGTTCGCTGCTCCAGGCCAATGAGAGCTGCTGGAAGGGACGATGGCCGAGGGACGTACTGGCTGTCGCTTCCAGCAGCTCCCATTGGCCTGGAGCAGTGAACTGCGGCCTGTGGGAGCCGCAATCAGCCAAACCTGCGGACATGGCAAGTAAACAAACCGGCCCAGCCTGCCAGGGGCTTTCCCTACACAAGTAGGGTGACCAGACGTCCTGATTTTATCGGGACTGCCCTGATATTTACTTGTTTGTCCTGCGTCCCGACCGATGTTTGTCCTGCGTCCTCCCCCACTGGATCTCAGCCCCGCCCCCTCACTGCCCCCATTGGATCCCTCCTCAAATCCCCGCCTGGCCCTGCCTCTTCCCCAAGCACGCCACATTCCTCCTCCTCCCCCCTCCCTCTCAGGCTTGCGCTAATCAGCTGTATGGCGGTGCAAGTGCTGGAGGGAAGGGGAAGAAGCAGGATGCGGCAGCCTGCTCAGGGGAGGTGAAACCAAGCTGGTGCGGGGCGGTGGGGGGGTGGGCGGGGCATGGAGCTGCTGGTGGGTGCTCAGCTCCTATGTTCTGGCGGCTCTTTGGGCTTTTTTTGCTCCACCGGCACCCCTTCTGCCCCCCCCCCCCGCGTCCTGATATTTCACTTCTCTCATCTGGTCACCCTATACACAAGCGGCGTCCCAAGTTTGGGAAACACTGTCCTAGACTATATGTGATTCACTTAACACATACTTTTGTAAAAGGGTGGTGGTTGTGATGAAAAAAATCTCATGTGGAAGTGAGAAAAACTGAATCACAGATGCTTACTGTAGAGAAAAAGACCCACCACTCTCATTTTTAAATTATCAGTTAAAAAAGTGACCAATTTTCCAGTGAACGATTGACAGTCAAGCCATAATTTTGTTGTTTTGACCCATGCGCATACAACTCTGAAAGGTGATTTGGCACCAATAATTTCTTGTTCTAAGTGCTGCAGAAACACTTACTGCTAATGTTGAAGGTGTCTTATTTCTCTGGCATTTTCAGTTGACAAGTGTTTCTTTCTTACTTAAGGGTTGATAGGTGTTTCAAGAGTGTAACTGCATTTCTATTCCTACATCTCTGCAGAATGACCAACACATTCTACATCAGATATCCTGAACTTTTATCTCCATTGTACTTCCTGTTCCAGGAAGACAGTGCTGTAAACTGGTAATGCTACAGTAATTACAAAGTTTTGCCACAGCTTTTCAATGCACATACACATAGATAAAAACATGAAGAAATCTGTCATGTAATTTCTTTTTACTGTGGAAACTTCTAGTACTCTGGTAGTCTAAACAATAAATAATCTTCAGTATAAGAAATTTTTCAGATGTTTAAACAATTAATTCATTGTGGCTTTTATCTGCAGGAATTATTCATTAAGCTGCACATTTTCTTATAATTATGAAGATAAGACATTTTAAATTCATCATATATTTCATCTTTACAAACAAATTTGGCAGCATTTGTCTTTTAGAGATAAGGGGATACAAGTTCTCAAAATATTGCCATTTCATTTTTTAGAAGTGCATGCTGATAATTTACATATCAAGGTTACATTGGAAACACAGTTTTTGGTTTCTAAGCCAATCTTTTTCTGTCATGATGACAGATTCATAGTTTCAGATTCTAAGGTTAGAAGAGATCATTTGATCATCTAATCTGACCTGCTGCATATCATCATTGTTAAATTTCACTCAATTACCCCATGAGAGCCCAATAACTTGTGTTTGGCTAAAGTTTAACTTCCAGAAAATTGAAAAGGGTCTAGTATCAGTAAATGAGGGAGAAGGACAGACTATTATTGTATGTTTGTTAGTGTGAGCATGTATTAATCACAAGATTGGAATCATAGTTACTCTTCATATAAGAATGAGACACCATGGAACCAATCTGATTTGGACAGAGGTAAACAGGGAAGGGCCTAAATTAAAAATGTCAGTTCTGGATTTGAGTTCAAAGTTAAGTCTTCTCAGTTGGGGATATTCTGGGACTGATTCTTCACTGCCCTGTTTAGTTATTTACGCAGTACAAAGGAAGTGCAAGTGGAGGTAAAATGCTACTAAATGAGATTGGTAGCATTTCATTCTCACTTTACACTGAGGTAAGGCTGGGGTTTTCCACTCCCACTGAAATTCAATTGGTTTTAGGTTTTTAACCTCTTCAGACTTCTTCAAAAATCCCAGATTAAATGACTACACAAGGTGCAAGGCAATGGAGCATCAACATTTCTGTCTGGATTATTATAGGGAGGTGACCTCAGTCATCAAATTCAGAAGTGAATGCAAGCTCCCCTGAAGTTGGTATCTGTCTGGACCTAGAATTTAAGTTTAAGTCAGTCTCTAGCAATAATGAGAAATTTAGTTCAATCAAGAACATTTTCTATGTAATAAATCTTCTTACGCTATTGCTGAGGCAATGCTCAGACCACATTACCAAATTGAAAGATTCTTTTATAATTTTCTCCCACTGCTTTGTGTAAGTTAGTTTCTTTCTAATGTTTTGCTTCTTTGGAAAACAAATGGGGGCTAATTAGTGAATCTTGTATATAAAAAAAGCATATACTTTTTCAGAACTGACTCCCTCCTTATTAGCCAAAAACATTCAGATAACAAAAACATTAGAAACATCACGAAGCTTGCCAAGAAACGATAAGATATTTAAACAAAGACGTCAGTTACAGCTGAGTTCTATTGGAATATATGGCAAAGTCCAAAGCTTGAATATTTTTCTCTCCTTAGTAGGGTAAACAGGTACTGGAGATGTCTAGTTCAATGAAGGTGAAAATATGGTATCAGAAGTTATTTTAAGGAAGTCTGAAAATGATTTCCTTTCAAAGGAAAAAAAGTCAACATAGAATGTAACAGATATTACAGGTATGCACAGAAAAGGAAAAACAAATCATTCAGGAGTTGGATGAATGTAAAACATCTATTCAGTATGTCAGTCTGTCATATTAAATAAATACCTCCAATTATTTATAGTATGATTGGCTGGTCTGAAGGCATCCATTCCCCATAATTAGACAAATACAGAATAATTAGATTTGATAGTAGATCATAGATGGACTGTGAAAGCTAAGGTTAATCCTCTCCCATGCACAGCATCCCATTCACATCTGGACATCTCAGCATCTCAGTTGACATATTGCCAGCTCCAAAGAGTTTTTGTTAAAAATGAGTTTGTATAGTGTGTCGTGGCATATTTTATAGCTATCAAACATATTCCCAATCTATCTCAACACATTTTTATGCAGTAATAAAACAGCTATATGGACAAATATCTTTTTCTGGACATGAACTAAATTAGCAACAAATTGGAAACCCGGGATAAAATCCTGACAACTGAATTAAATGACAAAACTCCCACTGACTTCAATACGGCCAAGATTTCACTCCTAGTGTACTTGACAAAATTGTAATAGTGTTGCCCCAACCATCATGCCATTAATGGTCCATTAGCATTTTTTTTTATAACTTGTTATAATCCTGTGGCTTTCATAAGCTGAAATAGTTCTTCCTCGCCACTGCCCAAGAGATATTTTAGAAAAGATTGAAAAAAAAAGTCTATTTCTCTTGATATTTATGTAGTTCTTTAACAGAATATCCTGGACAACAACAACATGCATTTCTTAGCTAAATGGAAAGATTAGGAACTCTTCAAAGGAATAATAGCTTAGATGCTATGGTGATTGGCATTCTTTAACAATGCAAAACAAATCTAATTAAGGTGAGCAGATTCCTTACAACAGACTGATCCTTCTATTAAATATGTATTCCCTTTCTAATGTTAATCCATTTCTCCATCACATAAGGATTACTAATTTTATAAACACTTGTTATTTTAATAGGTTTTTATAGATAAACAACTTTGAATTGATACACCAATGATGTTTTTACAGGAAATTTACATTTTGATGTACATTGTAGTATCTGGCATTATTATTTATTGCCCTACTCTGCCCTTAGCTTTCAATCTGACTTGTCTAAAGTTTTAAATAATTAATAATTCTTGCCAAATAGCTAATACTGGTTTCTTTTAAGTAATTATCTCAATATTTCAGAAAGAAATATGAGGGAAAGGAGGGAATGAAAATTTAGCAATCTTCACTAAAAATGATAAGGACTCACATTTATATTGCATATTTCATATAAAAGGAGCACAAAGCACTTTAGAAACTATACTTAATACAGGGATCATTTCATCCCCCTCTGCAATACAGTCACTTCTAGGATGAAAAGTTGGCAATGCTACCAATAGTTTAGGAGAGAAAGTGAACAGGTATCCACTTGAATCTGAAAGAGAATCTCTGATATGAAGATGCCAATTCCCTGATTTAAAATTTGGCCAGGTTATCTTCAAGTGTAGTTCTATCCCAGAGGGGACTCTAAAATGACATCACATCTCAATCATATCCAGATCTAATGTGCTCAATTTACAAATACAAATATGTTTCTTTTTCCCTAACTGCCAGCCCTGCAAACTCAGACTGGAAACTGAGTCAAGTTGGGATCTTTTCTCCTCATGCATCACAACCAATAATAAAAGATTCAGATGCTAAATGATGTTCACAGTGACACTAAAGCAACCCCTAGTGTATAGATGATGTCCTCATTGACATCTGTGGAACCCACTACATTCTGTGGGTTTGCAACTGTGTGACTGATTGTTTCTTAGTATGTACATCTCTTGTCTGTACACCAATGTGCTCACCATAATTCTGTTTTCATTTATCTTCCCTTCACTAGGGAGTCCAAATGAATGGAAATATTTTCACAATTCAATATAAGGGTTGGTAAGATATCCAAATGATACAGCTGCCCATGTGCAGAGTGGGTGCCATTAAAACTAAACATTCACTGGTTCATGCACTTAGGAAAAATCAAATGCACAACAACAAAATGGGGAGTAACTGGCCAGGTGGTACTACTGCTGAATATGATCAGGGGCTTATAGTGGACACAAATTGAATATTAGTCAACAATGCGATGGAGTTGCAAAAAAGGCTATTATCATTCCAGGTGTGGCAACAGAAGTGTTGTATGCAAGAGAAAGGAGGCAATTATTCGGCTCTATTCGGCACTGAGGCCTCAGATGGAGTAGTGTGTCCAATTCTGGGCACCATACTTTAAGAAAGAGGTGGACAAATTGGAGAGAGTCTAGAGGAGAACAACAAAAGTGTTAACAGATTTAGAATACCTGACCTCTGAGGAAAGGTTAAAATCACTGGGCACATTTAGTCTTGAGCAAAGAAGACTGAGAGGAGATCTGCTAACAGTCTTCAAATATGTTAAGGGCTGTTATGAAGATAACTGTTCTCAACGTCCATTGAAGGTAGGACAAGAAGCAATGGGCTTAATCTGCAGCAATGGAGATTTAGGTTAGATATAAGGAAAAACTTTCTAACCATGAAGGCAGTTGAAGGGGGGTGAAGAAGGGGATGAACTTGATGACATCTCAAGATCCCTTCCCTACATTCCTATTACTCTATGATTTTATGATTCAGTGGCAATTGAAAATATGACTCCCATGTATAGCCAGACAGTTATAAAGTATAACAATATTTTACATACACTTGTAAGTCCCCCCCCGCACCTTTGTGTTCTGGTTGGGTCATCTGCAGGAAGAGAATCCAGGAACTTTGGATCCATAAGCATGAGACCCTCCTGCTTTAACCAAATGAGAGGGCGGGGGGGCTAGTTCAAAGGCAATAGCCAGCTCATAAAACTCTTTATATGTAGTATAGCCACTAGACAAGGACAAAGAGCCATACTCTTAGTGAAGACTTGGTGAAGATCAAAAGACTTAACATAAAAATGTACAATTGACACAGACGTAAGGTAATTATTTAGTAACATCAAGCAAAATAAAATATTAAAATAACGATATCAATATATTGTACAAAATATAATTGATTCCTATAAAGTTCTTTACAGACACTACCTAAATATTCTAATTAAATATTTTTGAAAAGCTACATACATATTAGAGAAGGATGAACATTTCTTTATTTAGTTGAAGATATTTAATGAGTGCCCCAACCTGGGATTACAAGCAGAAATCACATTTGGCAATTTCAGGTCCTTGTTACTTTAACAAAGTTAATAGAATATCCTAAATCCCAGCAACCTGCCATTTCTGCTCTAACTAGAAAGACTAGGAAAATTCCAGAAAAGTGGCTAATTAGGATTTAAAAAAAAATCAGATCAGAGTCTCTTAAAAATTGAAAATTCATCTCGGATGTGTAATATTTTTGAAAAATCCCTATTACTTGAGGCTAGCAAAGTCTTTGCCACAGATTGATCCCACTATTTTATATGTATTAGCTTTCCCATATTAATCCCATTCTCCAATTCAATGGATGCCATTCAAAAAATTAAAGCATTATAAAAAATGTCATTTCAGAACATTTAATATATTTTCAGTGTTGAAATGCTGCTTGGTCTGACAGTTTGGCTTCCCCAAATTGCTGGGGCACTGGATGAGGTTTGCCTACATTACTGAAAGTGTTAGTAGTGTCTCTCCTGTCTGACAGGGATGGAACAGCTATTGTGTGTGACAAGAGATGCTTTAATTTACCCACTCGATCCTGTTACTCGTCAGCTGCTTGCAGGGCCATTCAATTGCCTTGCCAGGACTTCAGCTGTAGTACTGCTGACCCCAAGCATTCAAAAATCATGAGTCAGTCACCCAAAACCATGAGGTGTTTTTAAAAAAAATATATTGAGTTCTTTGTATTTGCCTCCTGGTTTCTGAGTCTTTAGGGTGCACTCGCTTCTCATTTTCAAGCTCCTCTTCATAAATGTGAGGGCTGGAAACTTACTTTTTAAAAAAATGAAAGGTGAGCTTCTCATGTAATCTCTGACCAGATCTTAGCAGCTGGGGCTTTGAGAAAAGCACCAGACAGATTTCAGGAGAATTTGCAACATTATTATTATTATTTGACATACATGGAATACCCTGTGACTGACCACATCCCCTTTCCCAGCTACACTCCTTCATGACTTCTCAGTGACTGACTGGAGATAGATTCCCTTAGCACAACATATGAATTCAAAATTGGTACAGTTTATATTACTGTGACACTCATTTTTTGCCTCATTTACACCCCTTATTTACATTTTCCAGTTAATTCAGTCCAGTGTACTTAATATTTAAATATTGTAAAAGCAACTCTGTGCCTGCCTGCTCTCAGTTATACTGCCATTTGTCAGATCCCTGCAATGTCAGGGAGTAACATCTCTAAAGTGATGCACAAACAGTTTCTAAGCAAACGAGCTTAAGTGCCAGAAGCCAGACCCTCTCCTGGAGCCAAGAAGCAGCATTAGTAAAACCAAGGATGCGGAAGAGATTACTTTTAATCTGGCGTAGGCAAGGCTGCTGAACAGTGGCCAATGAAACAGAGGCATAAAGGACCAAGGAACATGGAATAGAGAGAGAGAGATCTAAAATGAATAAAGCATGGATTCTGGTCACCAAAGCCTCTGCAAATCAAATGTAAACGTATGTATGTATGTTTGCCTGCACTTAAAAACAATCATTGGCTGCAGGCTATAATTCTCTATAGTCAGCTAGGAGGCTAAAGAGATGGATGATGGTCCTGCAAACACTTCCATATGCATATACTTTATTCATAGGAGTATGTGTTTGCAAGATATGAAGCTGAATATGCCTCCATACAATGTACCGTATCTTTAGGGACAGGTTGCTTTATGCTCTCACTTGGGACAGCTACTGTGTCCAATCTATTCTATGTATTTGTTTTCAAGTTTGTGAAATTATTGGAAAATGCTGGGTAGTTCCAATGAAAAATAATTGACATGTGCTCCATATCCCACTACATACAACTCCAAATAGAAATATCTCCTTTGCAAAAATGGAATGGAAGTACAACATTGGTGGAGGATCACAAATATCAAATTACAAAATCGCAATGTTACTTGGCATCTGAATGATTTAAATATGAAGCATTTGCTGTTCCTATTGTAGTTGTCAAAAAATGGATTTGCGTTATGCTTCTTTTGTTCTCTTTACAATTTGTAATAAGAATATACATTCAGAATTTTAATTATTGCTATATTTTAGTCTGTGGAATGGGGTTGTAAATTGTACCACTTTGACCTTTCTAATGCTCTGCTGTTCAATTTGCTGGTGGTTCTTCTTCTCCCGTCTGTATGGAATAACATAAAATTAAATGTCACAGAATTCATTTCATAACAAGGTATATCATCTTTACCAGTGTATTGATTTAGACAAAATGCAATATCACTATATTCAATATTAAATACAAACACAGATTAAAACCAACTTGGATCCTCCATTGCAAGGTGCTTATATAAGTACAAATAATTAATTATTATTATTATAATGTGTATGCATTCTGTAAGGGCAGACTCAATAGTGCATGAGATAGATTTAGGAAAGCTAAGGGTAAATTGAACCTCCTAAGTCCCTAGCTCAAATGATATTTGCAGGCAAGTGGTGCTACTGCTCCAGTTTCCCTAATAAAGGTTGGTCACATCAGCCTAGGTACTGGGACAGGGATGTTGTGAGAGGAAGACCCTCAGAATCTCTTCGGGCAGAGGGGCTTTTAAGGAGTTCTCTAGGGAAAATGAGCTCTGGTGGTTTGTGTTGTGGGACTGGAACTGAAGTCTGACCAGATTGCCTTCCTCAGCCTTCATTCTTATGGGAGTACCTGGAGCTGCTTTTTGAATCAGCACAGCATCTGGCCATGCCCAGTCTCTGTCCCTTTTGAAGTGGTATCTGAGTTCAAATGCTGCAACTTTGTCCCCCTGTGGACTTTTTGCTACCTGAGACTTTTGCCAAGTCCACACTAGCACGAGCCAATGTAGAGTCTGGTCCATAGGGGACAACCAAGTATTTTGGATCTGGGTTCAGATTTTGAACAAAGATTGGGAGCATTCAGAGCCAGGGTTACACTATGGGCCTCATCTCCATTTCTGCCCATAGGCATTTAAAATCTATATACCCCTGTGGTTTTGTAGGTTATCGTCTTCCGTGTCATGGGCATGTAGCCCCCAATACAGAATGGCAAAGGCAAAAAATAAGTACAATTGGACATACATCATGACCAAGCATCAATTCATCAAGTCATAGACTTTAAGGCCAGATGGGACCATTAGATCAGATAGTCTGCGAATCCTGCTTCTCTACTACAAATTTACCTTAACAATGAAGGCTGAGATTTTCAAAGCACAAATTCACATTAATGGGGATTCATGCATCCAGATCTCCTATGTAACATTGACAATTTCAGCTGAAATGTATATCTGGCACCCAAACAGCTAATTCTCTTGGCTGTATCAGAGTTGAGTAAACACAGGAACTCTTCACAGTGTGGGCAACCTTTTCAAATGTGCCTAAATGACTAACTTAGGAACCTAAGTTCTTTTGAAAGTCAATGGGACATAGGTTCCTAGGTAAATTGGATGCTTTTGAAAATTGTATCCCTGGTTAATTGTCTGTAGCTGTCAGGAACTGGGGCCTACAGCAGAGCTATTCTGCAGGCAACCTCATCAGTAGACCTGGCCTGCAGCAGACTGATTAGATAGAGGTTAGAATATAGAATATCAGGGTTGGAAGGAACCTCAGGAGGTCATCTAGTCCAACCCCCTGCTCAAAACAGGACCAATCCCCAGACAGATTTTTTGCCCCAGATCTCTAAATGACCCCCTCAAGGATTGAACTTACAATCCTGGGTTTAGCAGGCCAATGCTCAAACCACTGAGCTATCTGTTCCCCCAAGCAGGTTACAAGCAGAGTGGCTCTTAAGCCAGCAGCAGCTGCTCTTTGCTGGCTTCTAAATGGTCATGCCTACTGCTGTGACAACTCCTTACCTGGTTCCGGGTGCTGCTCATAGCTTGCACCCACTCAGTCTTGCCTCTGTCATGCCCCTGCATTTTGTCTAAACCTCCCCCCTCTACTTACCCTGCTTGCTCCAATTCCTGATCTCCAGCTTGATCCTGGCTTCTAACTACTGCCTCTGATCCTTGTCCTTCCCAATTCCTGCTCCAACCATTGGGCCTGACGCCTGTTCTGACCACAATGCTAGACCACCCTGGTCTCTGTCACAAATTACATGGAAATATACCTATCTCCTAGAACTGGAAGGGACCTTGAAAAGTCATTGAGTCCAGTCCCCTGCCTTCACAGCAGGACCAAGTACTGTCCCTGACAGATTTTTGCCCCAGATCCCTAAATGACCCCCTGAAAGACTGAACTCACAATGGTGGCTTTAGTAGGCCAATGCTCAAACTGCTAAGCTATCCCTCCCGCACCAAAACAGTAGCAACTGAGAGAATGTATTTTGCACAAGAGAGTTTTGCTCAGAGCGATAAAAAAAGACCACATTTCATGTCCACCTTAATTAAAATGTCAATAAGAGAAACAGAAGTCTGAGAATTTAAATGTAACTGTGTAAAAGTGCTAGTGATTTGTAGCTTATGGATTGTGACCTAGTGTTGTGATTATACCTACACTGTCAACAAATTACACTTCAGCATTTTTCTAAATGTAGTGCTTGCTCAGTTCAATCAAGCTGATTTGCATTAAGTTATCACAATAAAAACTAGTACATAGTGATGCAATTAATAGTGCAATCACCAATGCACTTTTACAAAAAAAGAAAAGTGTTGCCAGCATAAAGAAACAGAGAGAATAACCTGCATATGTAGGTTACATTCTAGGTAACTTCAGAAAACAACAAGAACCTGCACAAGGCAGCATAACCTGATAGGGGAAAAAAAATCAAATCTGTCTGCCTTTTAATGAACCAACTGTTTCCTATCAGGAGGGTAAAATTTCATCTGTTAGGGATAAATATGAAAAAAACAGAAGAATGAAATTTGATAAATTAGATCTTACAGTTCAGGAGACAGAACTCCCAGAACAAATCAATACAAAAGTCCCCTACCATGTAACGCCTATTCATAGCATCATAGCGGTCATTTGTGTCTTTTTGATAATGCTGAAATGGATTAGAACTGAATGTAGAGTGCTCTCATGAGAATAAAATATTTGTAAACAAAGGATTTTTATTTCATTATAAAGCTGTTAGTTCTGGAGTCCTGGCCAAATTCCAGTCTAGGTAATTACATTCTGTCTACCTAAATGCTCTCTGCAACCTTAATTGGAAATATTTTTCTTAATTTCCTGCCCTAAATTGTGGCACACTGTTTCAGTGTGCTGTTATATAGCTGCTGTGTTCTACCCCAGAAGTACCTGCACTTCAGTAACATGATTCCAGTCTCCTGAGCATAAAGTATATTAGAGGGATCTTCTGCATGAAAGGATTGAATATGGTTATTTTAAATGTAAGATATTATTAAATGACAATGGCTAAAATTGAAATGAGGTGGTTATTATTGAGAACTGTCTTTGTGATGAAAAATAACAGGAACAGTTAGTCGCTGCTTCTGTAAATATTACTGGCTCCAGTTAAAAATTCACTCAGATTTTTTCAACAAATAATTAACTAATGTTCAAGTTCCCATCAGATCCTTTGGAGCATGCTAAAGCAATCTTTAAAATCTCATAGTAAAATGAATATCAAAGTATTCACATTTCCTTTTTCATTCTTAGCTATCTTGCCTTGTCTTTAAGTCTTTATTTTCCCTGCATTTTGATTTAGGTAGATTTTACAATAGACTGATCATTTTGTCTTAGATGAGAACATGCAGAGCACATTCTCACAAGCACTGCAGTTCGGTTCTTCCTGTACAAAACCAGCTACTTAGATACCTTAGTGATGTGCAAGGACTAAAAATTGTAGAGAGAAAACATAGCGGTAACAAGGGAATTGGTGCTCACTTCTGTTTCAATAAAGTGCCCAGGGCTAAGGGCTGTCTCTCTTCTCCCTATCTATAGACATAACAGTAGCATGTTATCTGAGGTCAGTTCAGTTAGAATATTCCCTCTCCAGTTTGCTGCTCCATATAACAATAAGCAATCACAAAGTGAGGGAAATTAATAATAAATTTATTCCTATGTCTACCTCTTAAAATTCATGGGTTAAAATATGAATAATGACATGGGGTAATGAAACAGATCTGAAACTACACACAGTTTGCAAAAGGAAACCCCGTTTTATATTGATGAAAAAGAATTCTAAGCAACAGTCCACGCAGGCTTCTGAGCCTTATCCAAAGCAATTTCTATTTCAAAAAATAAACATTTGTTTCAAAAGCCATTCAAGGTTGTGAAGTACAATATAGGTACTTATCCCACATCATATTATTGTCTTGTATCCAGTGCTTGGGGTTTAACAATTAATAGCCAAGGACATTATACATCTTAATTTGTGCACACAATAAACACTCCCCATTGGTCCTATACCGCACTGCCCCTTGTGGAGTTCCAGCTGTGCAAAAGGAGTGCAACATGATTTTACCACCCCATTGCACAGGTGTCGATGACTACACTAGGCACAAGGCAGTGGAAAAGGTGTCTCACACTGTGTGCACACGGGCTAAGCTGCTGTTATCCCAAGCACAATCTAAAGGCAATGTGTTGTTCCAAATGGTGCTCTGCAAATGACATCTGTTTAAAAGAAATCTAATGAAATTCATATGTGTCTGTAAAAGTGCTTGCTGTGCTGAGAAGCATGCTAGCCTAGGATGGTTAGAGTGCTGTATTATTAGACCCAAGATGTGGACATTTGAAATTAATACAATGTTTAAATTGATATATTTATTTTAAAGAATATAAATTAAAGTCATATAAAAACAGTTCAGATTATTTGTCTATGGAAACCAATAGCCAGGATCCGTAAACAGCCAATTAGCACCTTGTTATTCCTACCCACCCTTGAGGCGTAAGAATATTTTAAAACATTAGTTGTCTGAAGTGCTCCAACCCTTAATGCATTCTAATATGACTTAATTATACACAGAACTTGCAATCACCAATGAGAACAGCCACTGCCTTTTGCTTATGGCAGGTGATTGCATCTCAGCCATCCAGTCCCGGACAGTATCCCTTCCTCCCTTTGTTTACCACTGTCCTACCTGCATCACTCCATGAGTGTTGTGTTTTCCTTGGTCTAGCTTTAGATAGGAATTTCTCTGGGCCAAGAACCTTGACATTTCTATTTTTCCTATCAAGCATCCTGCACACCTCTGGATTTACCCACCCCCTCCAAAAGAACACACATTCTTGTTACTGAGATTCCTGGGAAACAATTGAGATCCCATTCTTGTCAGCAATTTTTTAATTCAGCCAAGTTTCACTTGAAAACACCTGCCGCTTGTGCTCTTAAATAATTTATATTTGGCACGATGCCTTAAATATTCATCTACACTGCATCTAATTTAGAGAGATATGATGTTCTTTCTGAGAAGTGGGGCCATTCACTTTTGAGGGCCCCAGTAAAATTTCCACTAGCAGACCACTCCTTTATACCCACATTACTCCACCCTCCTGTCATCTACTGAAAGTCAAGTTAGCAGAAAAGATTAAAACATAGTTTATTATTCAAGATTTATTTTCTGTGACACCAGAGAAACTAAATTTAAAACAAGCAAACAACCAACAAGAAAAAACTGCCTGAAGCAAGTAAATAAAAGCTAAGCAAACCCAGCAAACCAGAAATAGAACAAACTAGGAAGGAAAAAAAAAGTCCTTTTGAGGTGGTTGTTACACTCTGGCATCTGGTTTATAGTAGCACAGCTAATAAAAAGGAGACTGGATAACCATTCCATCAAATAGACCACAGAAGAAGAATGTTAAGGTTGTATGGTTAAATACTTAAAGTCAGGAAAAGCTGCAGTTAAGGTTACTCGTGTAGCTATAACTCTGCTACTCATGTCTATGTTTTATCATACAATTTTAGTTACATGATCATATAGTATTTTGCAAATAATTCAGTATAATATCAAACAATTTCAGGAGAGATGAGCCCTCCCCATTTCCTTTGCTGTGAAAAGGGAGCATGCACTGCAGCAGCCTTTCGGCTGGCACAACACATTCCCTTCCTCTTAGGCCTTGGCTACACTTGCAGCTGTACAGCGCTGTGAAGTAAACCTGTCTTCGTACAGCTGAGTAGGGAAAAATGCTGCTGTCTGTCCACACTGACAGCTGCCAGCGCAGTGGCGTGGCCACCCTTGCAACATTTGCAGCTGTGTTGGGAGCGGTGCATTATGGGCAGCTATCCCAGCATTCATGTGGCTGCAACGTGCTTTTCAAAACGGGGGGCGGGGAGAAGGGGAGTATGACAGGGAGTGTGGGGGGAGAGAGAGTGCTTTTTGGAGCGTGTCAGCTCTCTGTTTTGCAAGTTCCGAACTCCCGACCCCCTGCTCATTCATGTACTCACTCAAAGCAAGCTGCAAACTGTTTGCTTTTCTCTGTGGTATGAGCTTTGAAACCGGCACTTCTGCATTCCTGCAGCCGGTCAGAACAATGGAGAGGATTGGCCACTTGACAAGGCGATTAGTACAGCGCTGCAAGCGTTTACACTCACACCCGTGAGTCGTAGCCACTCCGCTGCAGCTGTTATTCCTCTCGGAGATGTGGAGTACCTGCAGCTGTGTACCCAGGGAGATACAGCGCTGTAAGTGCCCTGCCAGTGTGGATGGGGAGTGAGTTACAGCGCTGGGGGAGGCTTTATAGCGCTGTAATTTGCAAGTGTAGCCAAGGCCTTTGTGAGCAACTTCCATGGCCCAATAGGGAGCAGGGATAGGACCATAGTTCACCTTCTCCCAACCACTTTGGATGATGTGTCTCTCTGGGGAATCACAGTGGGAGCAGCCAGGGCTCCAAAATCTGGCCCTTAATATTTAAATAAAATCTACTTTCTTCAGGACATGAACTTTGGTAAAAGGCTCTTTCATGCTAAAATGCTTTGAAATAGCAGAAAACATTACTGAAGCAGAGTTCATTTTATTAGTCAATCAATTACCTTATGAGGACTTGATGTAAATTCAAGGGCTACAAGAAACCACTGACTAAGTCACCATTCCAAGATATGTGCAAAATACCCTGCTAACTCTGTAGTTATGAGTGGAGAAGCAGGGACACTACTTTTAAAAATCTGATGTTGCAATGATTAAGAATCTCAACAGATCAATAGTTGCACGGTAAATACAAACCCAGAGCCTGTATTTACATATCGGAAGGCCTATCTACTATCGCATTGTTTAAAATGTAAATAGTTAAAGCACATTTATTAATTGAGACCTACTCTTCGGAGCAGACAATTGAAAAGACCTCTTAAGTTCACTGATTTCTGGCCATTGGAACACATGGGGCAGGTAGGGCCGCAATAGCCATGGATGATTATGGTAGTCAGGTTTACTGTGTAGTGTAGATTTAATAGGGGAATGAACTCCATCTCACCACTCTGTGGTATTGAAGGGTGCTATGACAGATTATTATATACTATAACTACAAAATTAAGCTGAATTGAAACACCAGTATGATTATGGAAAATATGGCAAAAACACCTACATATGTATAGAGATGCATGACTTGCCAAACCACCCTAATCAAAAACATCAGGGATCTTGGAAATGGAACAGAATAAATACTGAATGCAAGAGCAAGGGGTAATGTTCAATTAATTTTAGCATATAATCAATACAGTGTGCAGTTTTAGATGCATGGTAATGAGAGGCCTAGTAATTTTGCCAAAGCTAGTTGAATTCACTTGTAACTTTAAGTTAGTTAATATCAAAGCATTGCCTCTTTTCCCTCAGATCTAAAATGAGATGGCTAAAGCATTCTGGTTTTCTTTGCAGGGGTTACACCAAAGAACGTCGAATTGTTTGGACCCATTACTCCCACAGAATTTCAAAATATTCTCTTAGTACTATTAAGATGGACGTTATGACCAAACCCCCCAAAAGAGGCATTTTCTGTCTCCTGACAAGGCACTGCAGGATAACACAGCATGCAATACATCCTCCAAACCCACAGCCCTTCCTCTAAAAACAGATAGCTTGGGAAAGACAGAGAGGAAAAGTTATTGAATAGGTCACCCAAACATAATATGTATCTTTGCATGTTACAGAGCACGTTGATAGTGACAATTATGAACACATTTCTCACTCATTACAAACCTATCTAATATAAAGCAACAGATTATTTTCCACACTTCATAAAGCAAGATATTTTAATAGGCTCTTGTAGTACATATATTATCTTTAAGTAATGAAATGATCATATAAATTGAAAACTATATAATGGAATTTTTATATATCCATCAGGTCTTACAAATTGTCCAGCATATCTTTTATATTGTATTGTAATTAGAAAGGAAAGAGACTGAAGATATATACTAAGCATGCAGGTACTCAGTATACAACCAGTAAGATGCATTTCCTTCCTCTCACTGAATTAGAAAAAGAAATTCATCCTATGCCTTTGTCAATGATCAGTTCATTTGCGGAGATACGTCAATCTTAAGCTAATTTTCACAAGACTAAACAGAGAATGCAAGAACAAAGGTTCTTCCAGCTGCCAACTCAGACAACTTTCCCTGACTACAGGCTATCAAAAAATATGAAATCAATGGTGGAAATAAAAGAATCTTTGAATATTGTGTATAGTAAGAAATTGGCTGAACAAATTACACATAAGCTCCAGGGTGACGTACTCCCTAACGGAAATACAAAATAATTTATAATGAAAGGAAGAGTTAGTGACTGCCAGAATCCAAGAAAAGAATACTTTCCAAGAAAAAATGATTGAAGGTATCTATTACCAAAAACCTGAAATGCAAACTTCCTCCTCAAAGCACAACAGCTTCCAGGCATTTGGTTGAAGGATCTCTCCTTTTTGTGACCCCATATGTGCCCCAAAGGATTTCCAGTTCTGCATAAACAATCCTAAAAAAAGACCAATAATTGTGCCATGAGCCAACAGAAACTTCTCCAAACGCAGAAACTATTTTATTTCTCTCAGTATTTACATGGTCCCCATTAACATAGTATCTGAGAACCTCACACTCTTTACAGTGTTTATCCTCACAACACCCGGGTAAATAAGTACTATCATCCCCATTTTACAGATGAGGAACTGAGGCACAGAGAGGCTAAGTGACTTACCAAAGTCATTTCCATAGGAAGTCTGTGGCAGTGTAGGCAGTTGAACCCAGATCTCCTGCATCCTACGTTATTTGCCTAATCATTGGATAATCTTTCCTCAGATATTAAGAGCTCCTGAAATAAGAGTACAGACTGTGCCCCAGTTGGGCAAAACTCCTCCCCTCAATTCCAGTCTAAAACCAAATGTTTGCACCTGATGAGTTGCTTGAATGGCTGCTTTTGTCAAACCAAACAAACTGAAAGTGAAGTTCCAGGTTTTCACAAAACTCTATGGATTTTGCTCACTACCAAAACCTGGTATTCTTATCACCAAAACTGCACTAGTGGCTAATAGCCCCCAAGGCAAAATCACCGCAAAGCTGCAATCACGGACTGGAGAATCTCGCCCACAATGTCAGAGAGAGAACACATGCATGAGGTAAGGAGAAAAAACACACTAAAATGAGAAATGTATAGATAATTATAGGAACACGGTGAGGGCTTGTCTTCATGAGGGACACGGTGAGGGCTTGTCTTCATGAGGATAAAGGTGTTTTTCCACAAGATAGTTATCTCACTGTAAAATTCTACTAGGAATCAATGTACTGGCAGTTTTACCTCCATATAGCTAATTGAGGTAAACACTGGGGAGAGGTCTACAGTTTACTTCAAACAGCTACAGCAAGGTAAATCTAGGACTACCACTAGGATTTTACATGAGATTCTTATCTTGTTAAAAAAAAATCACATCTTTTTTCCCCAGTGGAGACACAAGGTGTGACATGCCAAGATGAAGTGACAGTGGAGCATAGAAAGAGAAAATTGGAAAACTGTGAGAGTGATTATTTTTTATAAGTTTGCTTTATTCAGCATTTTGACTATAATTTTTTAATGTTTTCAACCCCTCCCCCCCCAACAGAATGGGGTGGACTCCACCTTATCCTTCTAATTTTAATTCTGAAAAGTTGTCAGGTACAGACCAATGACACAAACCAAGGGACACCATATGCCTTGGTTTGAAACTAACAGAGGGAAGGATATAGACTTGCTACGAACAGTTTTCACATACATAATGTGTTATAGCAAACAACTCTAGACCAGTACTGATGTCTTCATAACAGACCCCACCACAGGCTAGTGGATGTCATTAAAATACAGGTGCAGTTGCTGGAGATTTGCTAGTTTGATAACATTGAGATACAGTACCTCCAAGCATTCAATTGCTTTGAAGCCTGAAGGTATGTCTGCGCTTTGGCAACTGCTTTTATTTAACCTTGGAAATGAGAAAGAACACTACAGAATCTACTTTTTCAACAATATAGCCTTCCTGAGGAAATACACCAGGGTTCTCTAAGAATCTTGACAGGTTTTATTTTAGTCAGTAATAACTTCCATTAATTATAGCCAGATGGAAATGGTAGGGCTGTAAAAATACTTTGGGCCAAATTCTTTGCTGATTTACACTGGCACAACACATTGAAATAAATGGGAATGCACAAAGGTGTAAATCAGTCCATAGTTTAGCCTTAATCTACCCTCAGACTGCTGTGGGCAGCTTTTTTGATTCACTAACTAAATTTCCACTGAACTTTTTTAATCAAGTGGAGTGTTGTGAGGCTGAAGAGGAGGTACTGTTGCATGGATGACTTAGTATTCCTGAAAAACTGATTTAAACATCCATTCTGGTGCGTGAGGACTTTTGTCAAGGTTTTCATTTTTAATTTCTTATTCAAGTTCATTGGAGCCTTCCTTGAATTGCAGCCAGAAGCTCGCAGATCACAGGATGAATGATTATGTCCATAGCTAGCTAATTCTAATACAACTTTTTGTTTCATCTCCACATGCAGTGGCTCTATTCCTTCAATATTTATTGCTAGCATTTTGTTTTATAATTGGTTTTTCAAAAGGAAAATGCACAGCTGCTGGTATATCACAGTAGCTATAGGCTTTTGATGAATAACATAATATATATGTCCAAACATAAGGAAAGACTGTAGCACGACACACTTGAAAAGAGTCCCCCTCTCACAGATTTTGGGGAAAGGTGGAATAAAGCCACTTGTGAAATTGTTTAAGGGGTAAATTTTGTGAAAGGCTGAGATGGAGACTAAAGTCTTTCATACATTCCCAGAACAGTTACAGCAGGGGCAGCAGAACAAAACTCCTTCCCTCCTCCTCCTCCTCTCCACAGAAAAGGGGACAAAGCTATTTTTAGAACTGAGAAACTGAAGTGCAGGAGAGGACATTAGGTAAATACCATGGGTGCCTCTATGGAACAGAAGCTCTGGAAGACTATTGGTCTGTGTCTGGATAGGCCACTGAAGTTTGGAGATGGGTCAGGCTTATCAACTGTGGGAGAGAACCATTACTAACATGTTGCCTCACTTCATAAGTCAAAGACCCAAAATTAGATAGTCAGGGCCAAATTCCAGCCTGACTTTATACAACTTTATGCAACTTGACTAAAGTTAATGGAATTCCATGGTGTGAGTGTCAAGGTAGAATTTCACCCTGGTTCTGTAAACTGGTACAGATCACTGATTAATGTATTGGCCTTTCTGCAGTTCCTTCTCCAGCTTAGCAGGGAATTTGGACCCAGAGAAGTACTCTGCTCTACTTAAAAAGAAAGGAACCACCTTCTTCTAACATTATCTGATACCAACAGAACTGCCACCATCTTACTCCATCGTAAATACATGGACCATATGCAGGTCCATATGATGCACACCTAAGTCACCTGCTCAACATGGCAAGGTTCCCATGTGCATATAAAGCCAGCATATCTGATCCCAAGAGCATTGCCCAGTGGAAGGGGAATGCTCTGTGATGCATAGAGGCTCTTATGCCCTTCAAATCCCCAAGTGCTGGTTTCAGTCCCTTAGGGTCATTGGTAACTGAAATAACTCAGGTTTCAGAGTAGCAGCCGTGTTAGTCTGTATCTGCAAAAAGAACAGGAGTACTTGTGGCACCTTAGAGACTAACAAATTTATTTTATAGAGTTGTATGTGTGTATATATATCTCCTCAATATATGTTCCATTCTATGCATCCGAAGAAGTGGGCTGTAGCCCACGAAAGCTTATGCTCTAATAAATTTGTTAGTCTCTAAGGTGCCACAAGTACTCCTGTTCTGTTTTGAAATAACTCAGAGAGAGCTTCAGGTTATTCTATATTATGCCTACTGGCTGGACTACCATCCCAGGACCAGACAGCAGTAAGGGTGAACTCCATGCCAGTTCATTTACTCCAGCCTGCACTGTGTGCTCCTCAGACACAGCTGAAGATTTGGCTCTCTATTTCTAATCTGAAACTAGCCGAAGAATAGAAGCTTCATTACACAGGGTGGGTGATTCCCCAGGACTTCTATTAATTGCGTTTGAAACGATCTGAAACAAATAATTAAAATTAAAAACATGAATTTCCACATAGACTGAAAACTTCACATTGAATTCTGGATATCGGCTTCAGTAATATGAGTTGGTCTATTGCCCTGGTAGTTATGCAGTACATTTTATTCATTATCATACGCCAGCTGTAATACAGCTTTTATATTGGCAAGTATAAAAACCCATTATGTGACTGTAATTCTTGATTAAGAGCCAGGGAAGGAATGTTTGTATTTATTAAGGAGTGCCCATGTAATTCTGAGATGATTTTTAACCACAGGCCAGTGTAAGGATGCTGATGGTCAGTACAAGTTATGGGACAATATAGTGTGCATGGAATTAACTCTGATGTCAGGTTTAATGGCTTATAGTGATAAGATTTGGAAAGTATCAGTGGGGTAGATGGTTAGCATGTGATACAGGGCTAGATTCAGTCGGAACCCTTCTACTGGAGGGGGAGATGAGAGACGCCTGCACAGCCTGAAGAGTGGACTGGACTCACTGAGATAACGTGTGGCCAAGGCAGCTACGGGAGATCCAATTATTCAGTGCAGTCCTTTCAGAAGCCAGTAGGAGCCATGGCAGATTTTCAGATGGCCCCTACTTCCCGCCCCCAACAGAAGCCCAGAGAAAGGGCACCACAGTCTTGTATGTAGGTCCCTGGAATGTGAGTCCAGAGTGCTGGATTCTTTTCCTGGCTCTACCAATGACCAGCTGAGTGGCTTTGGGCACATCACTTCAACCCATAGTCATTCTATTTCAATTGTAAGCTCTTCAGGGAGAGGACTGTTTCTTAATATGGATTTTCACAGTGCCTGGAACAAAGGGGCCCCAATCTCAGATAAAATAAAGGACAGGTGTTATTGAAATGGCATGCCTTCCTTTGGGACGAAGCTCTCCTCTAACAGGCCTGTCAGACTGGCACAGCAAGGTGTAATTTATGCTTTGCTTCTCCCACTTCAGTTTTTATTAAGACTATTTTATTTAGGTGTCTTGAAAGCCTTTGTCTCCTATACCAGGCACACACCTCTCTCATTTATACGGACAGTGGCTCCAGCAACTCCCAGGTTTGTTTTCAATAATGGTTCTTACACTCAAACAGTTTAAGCCACTTACCATGGCAATGATTCATTTTGAAGGATTTGTGTAAGAGAGTTCCGTTTCTTATCTTACATTTACTTTATGCCACAAACATGTGCAGTACATAAATGATGTGAGACTATGGTCTCAACTTTAGGAGAGATTCACTTCACTCATAACTTGGCACCATAGATGGAAACTACCATCTAAAAAACCTCAAGTGAGGTGCAGTTCACTTGAAAGGCTCAGCAGTTTTAACAATTTAACAGATTTCAAATAGCTAAGGTCCTATGAGAGAGTCTCTCCCTGCTTAGATAAGTAAATCTTGTGGCATAAATCCATATTCATATGAATCATATTCCTTTAGCAATTTGAACCCACCCAAATTAACATTCTACAGTGCTCTGCAGATCACAGCCATAATAAATGACCAGGCTATTAAACTCTGATGGTTCAGCATGGCTTCTGTCATCAACTGAATTAACAAGTAGCTTTAATTTGTTTAGAGGTCTGCATTAATTAACATAAATCAGCATTTTTTCAGCAGCATTGTTTCTGAAATACTTTGGTACCATATCAGCTTAGGGCTAACTTGACATATTTGGAAACTCTAAGGGACATTCAAGGTTACCTCTCACATATGGTCTCTTTGTCTTGGATTGAGATCATGCCTTCCCTATGCTCTGGGGCCTGTAGATCAGACATTTTCCTGTCTGTACAGATAATGGGGTCAGAACAGCACCCTTCAGAATAGACTGGTTCTCTCTTGGTGCCTTACAGTCTGTAGAGGCTGCACATATCGATAGCATTGTTAACTAAGTTTTGAAAGCAGGATTTTTATTACTTGTGTCGATGTGTGAACTAGAAAGAACCCAGACTGACTTGCAGATGTAATGGTTAGAGCAGGGGTGGGCAAACTACGGCCCGCGGGCCAGATCCGGCTCCTCAGGGCTTTGGATCCAGCCTGCAGGATTGCCCCCCTTGGCGCCATGGGCCCCGCGCCACTCTCAGAAGCGGCCGGCACCACGTCCCTGCTGGGGAACCACGGACAATGGGCGCTTCGGGGGAGGTACCTGGAGGCACGGCAAGGGCAGTGCATGCGGAGTCCTCTACCCCCCGCCGGGGCCGCAGCACTTTCTGGAGCGGTGCAGGGCCGGGAACAGGGCAGGCATGCAGGGAGCCTGCCTGGCCCTGGTGCGCGCTGCTGCCACCCCAGAGCCCAAACCCCTCCTGCCCCCCAACTCCGTGCCCTAAGCCCCCTGCCTGCACCCCAACCCCCTGCCCTGANNNNCCCCCAACTCCGTGCCCTAAGCCCCCTGCCTGCACCCCAACCCCCTGCCCTGAACCCCCTGACACATCCCACACCCCAACCCCTTGCCCTGAGCTCCCTCCTGCAGTCCGCACCGCTCCTGCACCCCTGCCCTGAGCCCCCTCCTGCACCCCAACCCCCTTTCCTGAGCCCCCTCATACCCCCCCGCACCCCTCCTCTGCCCCAATCCCTTGCCCTGAGCCCCTTCCTGCACACCGCACCCCCTCCCACACCCTGCACTCCCTCCCGCACCCCTATCCCCTGCCCCACATACAATTTCCCCACCCAGATGTGGCCCTCGGCCCAAAAAGTTTGCTCACCCCTGGGTTAGAGACTCACCCACCCCACTCTCTTCTTTTTTAAACTGAGCAAATTTGTTCTGGAATTCATCAAGACACAATGGAATCAGACAATCCTATTTTTACAAGCAACTTTTTAGAATATAGCTGCATTTTAAGTAGTTGACAAAACTTTTTTATAGCACATGCTGGTTTTAGTTGTTAGCAATGGATTATTGGTTTAATACTTAAAAAATATAAACAGCAGTGGGCTGGAGTAAAGAGAAGAAACATAAGCAAATATCTTGGAAGTCAAAGCTTGTTGCCCTAGAGATTAAGAGGGAGATTTTCAAGGGAGTTGGGTACCTAAATCTCATTTGATCTTTTGAAAATCTGTACCTTGTCCACAGTATGTCTGTGGCATACCTAGGAATTGAACCAAGATCTTCTGCGTTCCAGTCTAGTATCTTAGCCACAACACCAGTCTTCTTTCATGATTCATGAATAGCACTGTGGCCCTCAGCTACTATTTTCTGTTTCTCTTCCTCTCTTTTGCTATTCTGAAAAAGTGAATTATATTGTGGGGTTTGAGTATTACAATTATATCTTAGTGCTTTGCTAAAGTGCTTTATAAGTTCGAAGTATTATTTTTTTCTTTGTTATGCTTCCATGTAGAATAACAGGTTCGTATGTCCTATTATAATGACACAATAAAGCTAAGGAACTCCTAGAAGCACTGCTGGTGTGGAAAAACAGCATGATAGATCACTAAAGGATGAGCTTTATAGCTTGCTAGCGATTGCTTAGGTGGGAGTTAAAGAGGTCATGTTGCTTTTCAAAAGCATGGGCACTACATCCGGGCTCAGACGGATCCCAAGGTCCAAGCTGAGTGCTGTGTTATTGTTGCATGAGGAACTACTCCTCCATTTACCAAAACCCTCATTGCACTTACAATATTGAACTTGTTACCTTGTACAGCACTTTGGGATATACCTAGAGAACGAAAGATGGCATAGGCCACAAAATTCTATCTTATGTAATAGCAGCAAATGAGTGGCCCTCCTTTGTGAGGGTTTTGACCACTTTCAAAACAGTTGATCATGACCTCCCTGTTTCTGTTGTTGGAAACCTGTTTTCGTATTGTTGTAAATTGTTTCAGCCTTATTTCATGCAGGTCACAGTTCAGTTTTATGAAAATATAATATTCTTCCGGCTGGTGCAGATGTGCTGTGAAGTCTCATACTATCCTACTATCTGCCGCATGCTATTCTGAATCTACAATATATACATTCAGTAAGTACTTTCATTCTGTGGCATAATTTCAGTTATTGTTATGGTGAATATATGCAGGTTTATCTTCCTGTCTCAGCTAACTCCAGGAAAGCAATTTCAAGCGTGATTCAGTGTCTAGGTGATAGTCAGTTGTCTGACACTTTTCTGTCATTAATTCTGAGAAAACCAAGATCTTCTTATGTTCTTATTTTCCCAAGGAAGTGTAGCTGCTTTCTCAATGGCAGTTTATCGTTTGCAGTACCTTTGTTATAATCCATGGTCAGTCAAATCATGGTCTATGCCAGGGGCAACAAGAAGCCGATCATTAGCATAGGATTAAATAGTAACTCAGATGATACCCCAGTTACAGTGGTCTACAGAAGAACCTCAGAGTTACAAACACCAGAGTTATGAACTGACCAGTCAACCACACACCTCATTTGGAACCGGAAGTACACAATCAGGCAGCAGCAGAGACAAAAAAACCAAAACAGTACAGTAATGTGTTACATAAACTACTAAAAAAAATAAAGGGAAAGCAGCATTTTTCTTCTGCACAGTAAAGTTTCAAAGCTGTTGTGACGGGTTGGATCACAGAAACCCCCTTGGGAGCTGCCACCCGATGTGCAAAGACTACCCCTGCTTCTGTTTTCCCTGCCAGCTCAGGACTCCAGCACCCTGTCTTGCTGAGCCAGACACTCCCGTCTGGCTCCAGACACAGACCCAGGGTCTGAATCACTTGTCCCAAAGCTGCAAGTTTACCTGAAAACAGCTCGCAGTAGTGTGCTTGTCTTTAGCACTCAGATGCCCAACTCCCAATGGGGTCTAAACCCAGATAAATCCGTTTTACCCTGCATAAAGTTTATGCAGGGCAAACTCATAAATTGTTCGCCCTCTATAACACTGATAGAGAGATATGCACAGTTGTTTGCTCCCCCAGGTATTAATACATACTCTGAGTAAATTACTAAATAAAAAGTGATTTTATTAAATACAGACAGTAGGATTTAAGTGGTTCAAAGTAGTAACAGACAGAACAAAGTAAGTCACCAAGCAAAATAAAATAAAATGCGCAAATCTATGCCTAATCAAACTAAATACAGATAATCTCACCCTCAGAGATGTTTCAGTAAGTTTTTCTCAGACTGGACACCTTCCAGGCCTGGGCACAATTCTTTCCCCTGGTACAGCTCTTGTTGCAGCTCAGGTGGTAGCTAGGGGATTCTCCATGATGGCTTCTTCCCTTCTCTGTTCTCTTCCCCCCTTTATATATCTTTTGCATAAGGCGGGAACTCTTTGTCTCTCTGGGTTTCCACCCCCCCTCACTGGAAAAGCACCAGGTTAAAGATGGATTCCAGTTCAGGTGACATGATCACATGTCACTGCAAGACTTCATTACTCACTTGCCAGCACACACATATACAGGAAGACTCACAGGTAAATACAGCCATCTGCAGACAATGGGAGTCATCAAGATTCCAAACCATCATTAATGGTCCACACTTTACACAATTACAATAGGCCCTCAGAGTTACATTTTATATTTCTAGTTTTAGATACAAGAGTGGTACATTTATACAAATCAGATGATCACATTCAGTAGATTATAAGCTTTGGAATGATACCTTACAAGAGACCTTTTGCATGAGGCATATCCCAGTTACTTACATTCACTTATTACCGTATTTTCTCTAAAACTATCTCAGTTACATTATATTGACTTATCAAGTTTTTTATAAAACCATATAGACTGCACAACGTCACAGCTGTATTAAGTCAACGTTGAGTTGTGAACTTTTGAAAGAACAACATTGTTTTGTTCAGCATTATGAACATTTCAGAGTTATGAACAACCTCCATTCCCAAGGTGTTTATAACTCTGAGGTTCTACAGTAATTTATGAATAACTGACTCCCCAGTTACTATTACACCCATTTCTATAGGGTAGACTATAGTTGCTATTTCACCCCATACTTTAGGGAACACCACCACATATTTTAATTCTTTATAATAAAGCATTCAAAGCCCTGAATTTATTGTAGAGTCATGCCTAGCATAAATAGAAGACAAGGCCCCAGAGTGGGAAACACAGGGGTTTATTATACAGATATTTTTTAAAAACTTGAACTGGTTTCCTATTCTTGGTATTCCTGAGTTAATTTAATAAAGACTGTGACCATCCCCAGAGTGGGTGTTCATAGATGAAAAAGCACAAGCAACCTTTCCTATTTCACATCCCACTCAGGGCCAGTCACAGAGGCAGTTCTTGCATTTTCCTGAGCAAAGGCGGGAGTGGGATTTGCTGCATACACAGTCATTGGGATTTCCTGCAGGTCAAATTCATTTTGGCCAAAAGGAGTTTAATTCAGTGAAACCATGACACAGTTAGATGACTATTAGCATTCTAAATACAATTCCCCATCTCCTATTGCCTGATGCGTCTCTTCCCAAAACACAACCTTATACTGTAGCAAAAACATTCATTGGATACATTTCAGGCTAGTCATAATATTAAGAAAAACAAGACACCTACAGAACAGAACCAGTGAGAAGTAAGTATTTTGTGTCAAATGATATTTCATGGGAGCATTAGTGAATTTTAGAAGAGTAGTTGCTTGGTTTCAAGACTTCAGAGTTCAAAATAACAAAACTAGCAGAATAATAAAGATGTGCCAATGCCTTCCTGAGTATCACCCTTGTCCTTCCTATTCCCTTCCCTCCAGTACACTATGACCCTCACTTGTTGAGATGTGATAAATTTAGATTGTAGCACTGTGGGGCAGAAACCATGTCTGTCTGTTTTTTTAGAGGCACCAACTACAATGTGAGGTGATTGAAAAATATATAAAACTAATGTACAGTACATGTAGTGAGCCTGCTACTCTCAAAATGCTAAATTAAATTAAGGGATTGCACCTATTGCCATACATGAGAATAAGATAGAACAACATTTACTACCCATGTAGCTTTTTTAAACACATTTAGTGTCTGCCCTTGTTCCGACTCAATTCAATGGCAAAATGTCCCCTGACTTTAGTAAGAGGAGAATCAAGGCCTTCAGAGTTAATTTGCACATTGCATTATGGAATAGTAATAGCGAAGCATCTATATTACCACTGTTTGAATGTCTAGGAGACAATATTCTCTCCTGAGAACTCCTGCCTTCATCATTAATGAGAAATTATTATTATGATAAGGCTGATCCTAAAAATCCAGCATGCACATAGGAGAGATTTGGATTTAGATCGAAGAGCTTGTAGTAAATTGTGTTGCATGTGAGGGAACTCAGAACTTTCATTTTTACTTTATTTTGTAGCACTTAATGAAATGGTAGAGCTGCAGTTGTCCTAATTAGGGCTGTTTTGCCTCACTGGCAAACTGCCAACACTAAGTGTTAAAAAAACAGAAGCATAACTCAAACCTTTTGGTTCACATGGTGTTATGAAGTGGATTTTTGTCAGTTCCAGTCTGCTGCCACCCACACAGCCCTTGTCTAAGAACACACAAACTCCCAGTTTTAGGCAGGGTTCCTGTTTGATCCCGCCATCAGGGAGAGAAGAAGGGATGGAAGAACACTCTGCCCCTGTATGAAAAGAAATACACCATGTTGGACCACCATTTCTTCTGGGAGGAGACAACTGGGGATCTTCACCTCCCTCCCCTCACATGAGGTCTAAGGAAAGGAACAAAATTCTCAAGCTATTTCCTTACAGGCTGGGAGTCACAAAATGCAAACTCATTTCATGGAATTTAAGCACCCCTTTGGTAACAAATTTACAGAACCATGGAGTTTGTGAGGTTCACACTGTGTTAATCCCAGTTTCTTTTAAAAGTCATCATAAAACGGACTCATCCAGTATGTTGAACATTGGTTTAGATAGTTTAGTCCCACATTCTTCACCCTTTTTAAGGACTAGCCAAGAGACCATGAATAGGCAGAACACACTCAGAGATCCTTAAATTCCAGCAGGAAATCTACAGACCAGTGCTCAGCTTTTGCTATATTTTTTTGCCAGTAGGAGATTGGAGGTGGGTAGAGGTTTTGATCCATTAGTGGTTCATGGCCCAGCAAAGCTCTATGGTGCTGTACATAATACTTATTCCTCTAGAGCTCAGTGCATAATGCACAAACATTGATGGATTTACAAAGCCTGTTACGCTCACAGAATATACAAAGCAGATTGCAACTTCATCATATTCCTCCAATATCATTTTTTCACTGGAAGAGCTGATCGCAAAATGTCTGCTGTGAGTATTCAATACTAAACATTTAAAATTCAAGTTGTGCTGTGCTATCGAGTACGGATTGGTCAGATAAATAACAGAATAGATCTGGTTCCAGCCGGATGAGAATGCAAGCTCTTCCAGCACAAATACTCATGTGTCTAAATTTAAATCATGCACATTTGACCTTGAACTCTGCTTACTGTAAACATTTGAATCAGTAAAAATTACTTGCTTGGATGTTTGCAGAAAGTAAACACAAAAGAGGTGTGAGCATGGCCAAAATAAATGCATTTAAATATGTAACTGAATGTTCACTGAAGGGGGTTTACACTATTTTCCCATCTCTGCTAACTTCATAGATTTTAAGGCCAAAATGGATGATTTGATCATCTAGTCTGACTGCCTTTATAGCACAGGCCATTATATTGCACCCATTTACCAATCACTTGTGTTTGGATAATGCATCTCTTCCAGAATGGCAGCCAGTTTTGATTTCAAGACATCAAGAAAGAGAATCCACCACTTCCCTTGGTAATTTGTTCCAGTGGTTAATCACTCTCGCTGTTAAAAATCACGACTTTATTTCTAATTTGAATTTGTATGGATTCAGCTTCAGCCATTAGCTTTTGTTATGCCCTGCTCTGCTAGATTGAAGAGCCATTTAATGCAGGTATTTTCTTCCCATGAAGGTACTTATACACTGTAATCAAGTTACAATCTCTCAAAAAAAAATTTTTTTGATAAATTGAATGGATTGAGCTCTTTAAATCTCTCAGTGTAAGATATTTTCTCCAGTCCTGGAATCATTTTGTGGCTCTTTCAGCGCCCTCTCCAATTTTTCAAACATCTTCTTAAAACTCAGAACTATATGCAGTATTCTGGTACTTGTTTCTCTAATGGTGTATACAGAGGTAAATTCACCTCCCTCCTCGTACTCACTACTCCCCTGTTAATACATCCAAAGATTCCATTGACACAGCAATGCACTAGGAGCTCATGTTGAGTTTTTTGTCTACTGTGAGTCTTAAAGACCTTTAAGTCATTGCTTTTCAGGGTTCAAGCCCCCATTCTGTAGGATGGCCTTCATTATTTGCTCAGAGATGTAGGATCTTGCATTTGGCTCTGTTAAAATGCTTTTTATTTTATCTGGATCACTCTGTATGACTGCTTTGTCCTCATGATTTACCACTCCATCAGTTTTTGTATTGGCCACAAATTTTATCACCGGTGATTTTATACCTACTCCCAGAACATAGATAAAAATGTTGAATAGCGGCAGGCCTAGAACCAATCCCCGTGGAACCCTCTTAGAAACACTTTCTATTCAGTGATGATTCCCCACTGAGAAATACGTTCTGAGAACGGTCAGCTAGCCAGTTCTCTATACATTTAGCATGTGCTTTAGTGATACTATATAGTGCTAATTTTTTAATGAGAATATCATGGGATAGTAAATCGTTCGTTTTATAAATGCCTAAGTACATTACACTCTACAAAGTTCCTTTTATCAACCAAACCTATTTTCCATGAAAACTATTTGACTGGCATTTCCGTTCTTTCATTCTTTATTGAATTCCATATCAGTTTTTCCACTATTTTGCCCAGGACTGATGTCAGGTTAATCAATCTATAATTTACCTGGGTCATTCTGCTTTCCCTTTCTGAATACTGGCACAACTTTAATACTCTTCAAGTCATTTGGAATTTCCCCAGTATTTCAACTTTTATTATTACGACTATAGTGCTGGAAAGAATAAACTACATTCACATGGTAGTACATGCTATGGTATGAGGCTGTATTTTTGACTGTGTTGTTTTTAGAAATAATAAAGAGTGGATGAGTTATAACCCACCAGGATTATTAGATAAAAAAGCTTGTAACAGGGTATGCTGGTCACCCTTACGAGCTTCCCCTAGTGCCTTAGATTGATAAAAATCTATCTGTACTTGCAGGACTCCTTATACTTACAATAGAGTATATCAAGGGAAAGCTGGCAATCCCAGTGTAATGTTACTTAGTTATTTAAGGCAACTGGCCAGGGATTGACCCAATGTATGTAGATTTCAAATAATGAGTTGTGATAGACCCAGGCCAGTTGGGTACAGCAGAAGGCAGATATACTGGCCACTGGATTAACAGTTTTCTGTTCCCTGACTGACCAGAGCAGGGGCTGCTCCAGGCTAATGAAAACACCCGACTCCAATTAACCTGCAAAGAGTCAGGTGAGGCCATTAAACTAATGTGACCACCTGACTCTAATTAAGGCCACGCTGATACTATAAAAAGGGCTCACTCCAGTCAGGCAGAGGAGAGGAAGTGTGGCTGAAGGACTGGGTAATGAAGACACCCTCAAGTTATTGATAAGGGAGCCCCAAGGTAAGGGAGAAGCAGGAGAGCTGTGGGGGAAGTGGTCCAGGGAAATGTAGCAACTCTGGCAGTGAAAGGTTGGTTGCCAACAGCTGCTACCATTAGGGTCCCTGGGCTGGAGTAGAGGGTGGGCCTGGGTTCCCCCCAACCCACCACTACAGGAACACCTCCTGGGAGGGGAAGTCAGGCCCCTGTCAGGACAGGAGGCTAAACTGTTCTAAAACAAGCCCTAGGGACAACAGAGACTGTGGAAATTCTCTCACCAACCTCCTTGCTGGCTTATGATGAAAAAGGCTCAGTAGACTGTAACCCTGGCCCTAGAGAGAGAAGGGCTACGTGGAGGGTCACAGAGAGCCACTGAGGCTTGCATATACCACCTAGAAGTGCAGGACCCATGGGGACAAGGTCAGAGTTCTGCCACAGAGTCTATAAATAAAGAGCCTTTGGCAGATCCAAGCGTAAGCAGGACATCAGGGCAAATTACATTTCACTCTTATTATTAGGGCCCTACCAAATTCATGGTCCATTTTGGCCACAAGATTTTTAAAAATTGATTTCAGCTATTTAAATCTGAAAGGTCATGGTTTTGTAACTATAGTGGTCCTGACCCAAAAAGAGGTTGTGTGTGGAGTGGGTCACAAGGTTATTGTAGGGGAGTCACAGTATTGCCACCCTTACTTATGTGCTGCTGCTTTCAGAGCTGGGCCCTCAGCCAGCAGCCGCCACTTTCCGGCCTCCCAGCTCTGAAGGCAGTGCAGAAGTAAAGGTAGCAACACTGTGATCCCCCTACAATGACCTTGCACCCCTCCTCCCCCCGCCCAGCCATCTTTTGGGTTGGGACCCCCAGTTTGAGAAACACTGGTCTCCCCCATGAAATCTGTATAGTATAGGGTAAAAGTACACAAGACCAGATTTCACAGTCCATGATGCATTTTTCACTGCCGTGAATTTGTTAGGGCCTCCTTATTATTCTCCTTTGTGTGCTGCAGCCTAACGCTCTGCTGGAGCAGAGGCTATTCCAAAAGCAGCTCACAAATTTGAAACCATGGCTATACTTTTCAAACTCTGCATTTCACGTTGTAATATTAGCTCCCTAGTCACCTGGGAACACAGATTGTACCACACCGCTGCTTAGGGTGCAAGTATATATATTTAGCACATGCAAACACTCATTTATCAGCATGTCTTTCATACAGAGACTTTTCTTGTATGTATTCACTAATGACCTGAGCACTCCCAACTCCTTTGGGAACCACAGCTTTTGAAAATCAGGTCTTTCAGTTCTTCAGCCATAACATCTACTAGCTTTTATTTCAACACACGTGTAAAATGGTTGACAGTCAGCATTTACTAACAGCTACCTCCAAGTGCTATCTGAGATGCCCCGATAATTAGGTTAAGAAATAACAGTTGTATCACAGACATCAGTCTCAGAACTGTTGACTTTTTAAATGGAGGCCACTGTCCATATTTTTCCTCCAGTGGGTTTTGTTAGCAATAAGAAGTGATGTGGCTGGCAGGGGCAGCGTGGTCACCAACTTGCATTCCTAAGCTCCAGATATCACACCACACTGGGTCCCACCTGACCCTCATTTTCAGTCCTACCTATGTTCTTCTGCAGAGACCCATTGTGTGCTGTAAAATGTATTGTCTGTATCATCATAATGTTTGGAAAGAACCTATCACTGCCTGGAGCTTCCACTACATCTGTGCAGTTCCATTCTGCCCCCAATGTGGGCCAGTGCCTAAAAGGCACAATCCTAAAATGCCTTCAGGCTGCAGAATTCATACCGTATTTTGCCTTTTGATTTCTCCTGGCCTGTAGTTACGGATAATGCTTTTAGCATGGTATTTGTTCTCTTGCTAAAGATGGACAATGTCTAATTTAATTGTCTTTCCTAGCCAATCAAAGTTTTTATAGTGCATTCCATCCATAGCCCTCTTTACCTTTTCTAGATTTGGAAATCCTAGTGTTGGCCTAGTTAGCTCAGATCAGTAATTCAGGCTCTTTTTTAGAGTGGTCCACAGGGTTTGGGGAACAGGAATCTCCTCTATAGACTACAGAATCACACTTCAGCTGCTGTTGCAATCTCAAGCATCTGTCGGAGGATCCAGCAGCTTCTTTCCTGACTTGTTTCCCTGTGGCTGTATGGAGGAGCTTTGCTACATGGTTTACAGAAGATATAGACCCCCCCCTTGCATGGCTTCCTAAAATCCAACCCGTTCCCCAGCCCCAGCGTGCAGCAGAACTGCACCAGATCTGCCACATCCAGAAGTCTCAGAGAATCTGTCTAAAGGAGTGCAGTATTTGACCCTAGGCCCCACATTCGTGAGCTTCCTTGGTCAGAGGTGCACATCAAGTTCTGAAGATAACATGTATACAGCAAGTGTCAAGGACCCTAGCAGAGACACTGCCAGAACTGCTGGGCCATGTGGCTGGAAAAGCCTACTGAAGGGTCAGGAGACCTAATGCAAGCAATATTGAATGATGGGAAACCAGTAGACCTCTTATAGGTTGGAAAGAAAGAATGAATTATTTGGAGCTGGAGAAGCTTTTTTTTAAAAAAAAAAAAAAAAACAATTTTCTAATTTCTTTATGCAGATTCAGATTTGGTTTGGTGAACAGACTGTAGTTCAGATCACTCCTTGTTTTTACAGAACTAGTTCACCCATCCATCATTTAACAGAGAAGATTGCCCCCCAAAATATTTCTGAAATTTCAGCAGCAAAGGTTTGCTTAGCAGATTACCCACTATCATTCTGGAAAGCAAACATCTAATCTGAATTTCTGGCAGATGGGTTTAGAATTGGTTGTTCGTGAACAGCAGATAATTTTTAATTAACTGCCAACACTGCATGAACCTGAATCCTTCGTCACTTATGCATCTCTAAACAGGGTTGCCTTGCTGCCTCTGAGAACAAGGAGTGTGATCAGAAATCTGATACCAGCTCCCTGAACAGCAGAGAGCAAACTATTTAATATTCTGCTGCTCCGCCAGTCTGATTCAATCCTTATAATGTTTTGTAGAAAAGAAAAATCATAAATTGCAGGCATATTTGCTCCCTTTATTATTTATGTCCAAAAATGTAATGTTTAAAAAACGACTCTCTCATTTAATTCTTTGTCATCATGTGCTAATTACCATAGCACGGGAGATGTGGGCCTAATCCGACCAGACGACTCCTGCTGATTGCCTTTCTAAAACATGCTCTGCTTGTAAGTGATATTTAAATCAGGTATAAAGCTCACATTTGTATATACTTATACTGTTGGTGGGGAAAGGTTGTGTTGTTTTTATTTCACCGACAATGTCTCTGCCCCTTTAGACTGTGGGTTAAACTTCAGCACTCAGACTATCCTAGATCAACGGGCCTCTCCTATTCTAGACTGAAGGGAGAAATCTTTGTAGCACTATCCCCAACTTAAGAATCTAAAAAGAGTCCAGGATTTTATGGGGATGAGCAAATCTGTAGGTGGAGATTAACCAGTCCTGGGCTCTGGAAACAGTAATACACACTCCTGCTCTGTTACACCATTTTTGTGCCTCCCTCTACTAAAGGAATCCTTGGGGTAGCCATGGCCAGGGGAGGCCCAGGTAACACAACCCCAATAGTGCTTCTCTCTGAGTAAGCCTAAGAGAGGAGGCCTCAGAGTGTGGAAGGATAGGGACTGTGTGGATGGCACTGGTGCTCAAGTGGATCCATTGAGAGGGAATGATCTAGGCCAGACACTTTAAATCTGACAGGCACCGGGCACAAATACTTATACAGACACATAAAACTGGGTTCAGTCCTGTTTTTCCCTTGCCCTGGCAATCCCTGTAAGCTGGTTTATGTTCTACATTTCTTTTTGAGAACCATTCAAAACTACAGATTAGCATTTTAAAAAGAGAGATGATGATATAAACATGCACAGTGCAGTAAAAGCTCATCCCCAAGCAACAAGCCCTTTCTCAAGAGACCAAACAAACTTGGAACAAGCACGGCAATGAAATGAGCAGTGTGGAATCACAAGACCACCTTCAAAGAATTATAGCCCCTTTTTATTATCCTTAAAACCACAAAGAAGGTGATGAGATTGAAATATTATTGCTTTTGCTCCACACAGCCCTAATAAAATGGGCCTATATTTCTTTTTCAGTGGCGTGGCGATGCCTCACCTGTTATACACGTGATTTCCTGGGATTTGTGAACAAATAAGGAAGATATTGGCAGTTCCATCCTTACTGTGTCCTGTCATTATATCACAGGGCCCATTCCATTGAAAATATATGATTAGTATTAGTCACTGAACATATTAGGTCCACACCACAGCTGCTCTATGTGGGGTGCAGAGATGGGACAGGTCTGAACCATCTTTCTGTTCCTTCAACCTTAAACTGGCCAGGGACCGAAAGAGTCCCTGGTGCAATGTAGAGCAGTTCCAGAGCTGCTTTAAGCTATGCGGCCAGCAACCAGTGGCTGCCAACAATCTGGTAGAATACGATGCCATCTATCACACCCCTCCCGCAACACATCCTCTATGCCAGGGAAGGCGGGTTGCATAGGGCCAGCTACTCTCTTTGCACCATCCAAGGATTCCCTGGTGGGAGGAAAAATCCTTGGCTGCAGCTTTCCAGGGTCAGAGGCCAGGACCGAGCTCATTAAATCACTCCTTGTGTACAGTGGACAATGGAATTGGAAAACTTGTAGGCATTCCAGAAAGCATCTTCCTGAACAGACAGGGAAGGCACAGAGTTAAAGTCTGTAATTCTTTCTGATGTTTAATTGATGAAGAGGAAAGCAGTTCACAGCAGCAGCCAGAATCACCAAATTGCTGGTCTACCATGATATCATATTTCCAGTTGCAGATTATGGGCTAAGTCCATCTCTGGCTGGTGTAGGGCGAGTAAACTTACCAGTATTTCATCTATAAATCATACTTCCCAGTCAGGGCAGAATTCTGTTGGAGAGTTCAGGAACACACTCTGGAGTGCCTTTGGAGGTGAATCTAATTGTAATTGTTACTGTTCACTGAGTGCAGCACAAGCTAGCCAGCCAAGGGCCATATATGCCCTCTAACAGACTCCACCCCCTCAGACACATGGTGTGTGGGTTCTCTCTTACAACTCTTTAGATTCTGCTCTACTAGAAGTCTCTCTCCTCTCATCCCTCCAGCCCCACCCCATCTGCACCATGCAAGGAACAATTTAGCTCTTTTTTTTTTTTTTCTTTGTAAGCTCCTTCTCACTGATTATTTAAAATTTGAAGGCAGCTATTCTCCAGCTTCCCACTTTTCAGATAGCCAGAGCTTTGCAAACTGAGATTGTAGGGCTTAGAATAAATTGTTTCATTTTATTAGTAGGTTTTTATGCGGTTTTCAACTGATTGCTTTTCATATCTTTGCGGTTTTCTTTTGTTTGTGATCCCTTCTATTTTTCCAGCTTTTTTAAAAAAATGTTACACTGGATGGAAGTAATGACTGGTTTCATGAAAATGATGCCAATATTGCACATTTATTGAAACCACCAAGTACTGTTGATTTTGTGAAAGTAAGTTCTTCTCAAACTTGCATATGAACATGAATTCCAGAATTATGATTTTATAACATGGCCATTGGAGTCATGAAATCAACACTCCCTTATTCATGAGTTCCAGCAAGGGGAAAAAAAAAAAGACTGGTCACTCCATGAGATTAGTGAAGACGAATCTTGAATTAAACTGTTTGTCTTTAAAATATATACAACAAATTACCAAAAAAAAAATTAAAAAATGATTTTCTTACAGACTGAATGTAATGCAGCAGTGATGTTACAAGTAAGCAGTTATGGGTTAGTAATAGACAAGGGATTGTAATAGTTTAGTTTGTGTCTTCAAAATATTTAATACTTGTAGTATTTTATCTTCAAAAGATGTTTTCTTTGTGATAGATAGTAGGTAATTTACTCTAAATCCTTGGATTAAGGTAATCAGTTAATCTTTTTTGAGCTGAGGTAGTGTTCAGACTCTTGTGGTTTAAAAATACATCTTTTTTTCCACCAATACCTTTAAAAACCATCTACATTTCTAGGTTTTGTTGGTGTCTTTTTCCACCAGTTTAAGTGGGAATGGAACATTTCTCTACATGCAAACAGTACAACAAGACACATACCAAACATTTCATACCACTACTGGGCTCTGCTGATATGCTAAGGGAACACTAAGAAAGTGAAAGGCATTATTTTACTTGCCTATTGTTTTCTCTAATTACCACCACATGTCAACATTCTACAAAAACTACATAGGACTCCTGAAACACTTCAGGAAAGTTTGGCTTTTTCAGCCATGCTGAAGACCTATTATGTCATTGACACTATTAGCAGCATTAATATTAATTATGTCAGGCAAATAATTACAATATTTTTATTCTAATTCAATCCTTGTATTATAAATTCAAATAGGTCAATTTGAATGCAAGACTTAACAGAGTTCTAAACTCTCTTCTCATTAAGGCAGACAGGAGAACAGAACAGGCAAAGCACTTCACTGACTGTCAGCCTCTTTGAATTATTTAGGTCATATTGCTTCCACTGTTAATTCTCACCACACAAATTTTTCTTACATGCTACTATATTCTAAGAGCAGCACCCTCTAAAGACACAATCAGGGAAACATCAGCTTTCATGTCTCTCCTTTTGTATTTGTTACAACATTTGAAGCAGTGTTAATTCAGACTACATGGTTTGAAAACAAATATGAATACCGAGCCAGTATCTTGGCTCTACTCTGGCTGCTTTGTGCTGCTCCAGGTGCAGAGCAGTCCCCTGAGGATTCCCCCAGCACAGAAGAATCCTTGGGTTGTGTATGGCTACAGTAGTCTCTCATAGGCCATCGGTTCTCTAGGCCCCTGGTGCTGTGGCTGCTCCCAGAGAAAAGAGGTATAAATGTAGCATCCTTACATCCCAGTAAGCCCCAGTTGCTGGAACTGCCCCTTCTGGCTGTTGGGAACCAGGCATAGATTCATAGATTCTAGGACTGGAAGGGACCTCAAAAGGTCATCGAGTCCAGTCCCCTGCCCGCATAAGTTATAGCATCTTGAAAGCTCCTCTAACTTGCACCAAGGACTGGTCCACCCTGGCTGGCCTCACAACCAAGATAGTGTAAACATGGCTTATTAACATCTTTGCTCTCCTGTCCACAGGCTGGCTGGATCAGAGGCTTTAGCTTTAGAAAACAGAATCAACATTATGGAGCAAATCTTGCCCCTCTCCACCAGCGCAGACAGCGTGATAGGCAACAGGAGAGGTCCAGCTTTGCAGTATAGTGGGGCCAAGGCTGAGAGAAGCACAGAATAAGTTCATGGCCCCTGTGCAATACTATACTGTGCTCTGTAAGACCTACGCTGCCACGTTCCCTTTTCGAGCAGACGTTCTGGTTGAAAACAGGGCACCTGGCAACCCTAGTAAGACTCCATCTCCTTCACTTAGCACAGAGGCTTTGGCCTGGGTCAAGCAAGAGGCTCAGCTGAAAACTTTTAGATAAATAGATTTGCTGTTGAAACCTGTGCGAGTGGGAGCAGGGGAGTGTAAACTTAAAGGGCCTGAAATGTAGAAGTGTTTGCATGCAACATAGCATCAACTGACAACATTTCTATACTGCCTTTAGGAAACACTCACACCTACAGAATTCTCCTGCTTTGTCTATATTCCCCCTAGTCCGTACCCTTCTCCACCCCCCCAAAAAAAGAAGCTTAAAAAGTACAAAGTGCAATCTGCATCAGGCAGGATCTCATAAAGGGACAAAAGCTTTTGCTGACAGGATAGTAGAAATATTTTTTGCTGACAATTTTTTATCAATACAAAAATTGCACTTTAAATCAGTAGTGAAATACGCTGTATTGTTAGCGCACATCTACCAGTTGTGGTCTTCTAACACCAACTGACTGCATCCCATCCCATCTCCTGATTGCCTTCACACCCAATCTCATCTCCTCCCCCAATACTCTTCTCCTTAACCTCTCACAACACAATCATGCTTTAGTCTTTCCCATCTTATATAACTCACTCCTGACCCCATTTGCTTCTCCAACTCCCCCCCCATCTCCCTTTCATCTTAAAGCTCATTGAACATGCGGTTTACAATCGCTGTCTGGAGTTCCTCTCCTCTAATTCAATGCTAGACCTTCTCCAGTCCAGCAACCACTCTGCACTCCACTGAAACGGCTCTTACCAAAATCTGTAATGACCTCTTCAAGCCAAATCTTGTACTCCATCCTCATCCTCCTTAGCCTGTTATGATATCTTCATCACCACTGACATGCTCTTCTTCTTGCAATTTTGTCCTCTCTTTGCTTCCAAGACTGTCGTCTTCTGGTTCTCCTCATACCTCTCTAATTACTCCTTTCGAGTGTCCTTCAGAGGATGCTCCTCATCCCCTCTCCAATTTTCTCTGTCCTTTGGTCCCCTTCTCTTCCTCTACACAGTATGTCTAGGCAGTTGTCATGGGGTTCTCTACTGACCACTAGGGGTACCTCCTTGGGGCTACATCTGGGGAATAGCTCTGCTGGGTCTGATGCCGCCTTCTCTCTCTTGTTCACACTGCAGCTGCCTCATGTTCCAGGAGTTGCAGTGCTTCCTCTTTGTGACTTGGGATGCTCCCTCTCCATGGCTTGGGGTGCTCCCTTTTCATGGCCTTGCCCTCCGGCCAGCTCACTATGAGGTGTCTCCCTTCCAAGGGATTAAAATCTCACTGGACTGGCTGACCAGGTATCATATCCACTGTCTTCCAATCCAAGGCAATGCCACTTCCCCAGTGGCTGATAGGGAAATGCGGGACCACCCCCTACTTCAGGTTCTAGCTCAGAAACCCTTGAATCAGTGTCCAAGGTCTACACCGTCCCAAACCTTGCTGCAGTTTCCCTGAGCCTTTCCTACTTCACTCCTATCAGGCTTCTGCTCCACCACTCTGGGTACATTCTTCCTGCAGGGCCAGGATCCCAGGGGTTCTACTCTCCCCCTGGGCTTTCTCCTTTCCTTCTCTAAGCCCAGAGACTGACTGCAGGTTTCCACACTGCAGCCTTTTGCTGTCCTCTCTTCCTGGCCTTAGACCAGCCCCGCCTGCCCCTGCTCATCTGGGCTCCATCCTCAATTAAGGATTGCTTATCAAGCCTAATTCTCCCTCAAGTGTGGCCTGTCAGGTTAATTGGCCCCTTATGAACCTCATTAACCCTTTCCAATGTGGGGTGAACCTCATCACCGTAATCTCATCCACAAGCACAAAATTAAACCACCATCTCTATGCTGATGACTCACACATCTACCTCTGTACTCCAGACCTAATTCCTTCATCCAAGCTAAAATCTCAGCCTGTCTCTCTGATATCTCCACATGGATGTCTAGCTGACAGCTCAAACTCTACATGGCTAAAACAGAGCTCTTAATCTTCCTCCACAAAACTCTCACCACCCCTTCCTCTGGCCAGCAACTAGGAAATATTTTTAGATTCGGGCCTTTTTCTCAGTCCTCACTTCCAAATAGGGTTGCCAACCCTCCAGGATTGGCCTGGTGACCCCAGGAATTAAAGATTAATCTTTAATTAAAGATTAATGTCATGTGATGAAATCTCCAGGAATACATCCAACCAAAATTTGGCAACCCTACTTCCAGGCAATCTAATGTTGACTCAAAGTTCTTTGGAGCAGGGTCTTAGCACAATGGGGTCTTGATCCATAACTAGGGCTCATAGGTGCTATGATAATACAAATAATAAAACAAAACATATTTTCAGGGGTATAATTTAAGAAAAAGGTAATTCCAAACCAACTCTAAACAATCCTCAGTCTAAGCCTTCTCCCCGGGCATGGCTACTCCTAAAGTTCCTTTACTATAGGTTTGGCTAAACCTAGTATTTCTTCCCTCAGGACTCGATCCCAGACACTAGGTTGTTCTGTCACTAAGCTACTCTCTCCTCCCTCCTATTCAGAGGGGCATCTAAGAAACCACACCTGTCCCTGTGAGTCATCAGCAGTTATTCCACAGCTCCCAGGCAGGGTCCCAACATGTACCTATAGGGTGAAGCAAAAGGACGATCCTTCCACTCCATTACAAGGCCAAAGGCACTACAACTTCTGTGCTGGAGTTTCTGTCAAGTCATGTATTGTGCCACCAAGGGATTGTATTTCAAAAGAAATCAGTAGGACCTATAGCTTTTTGTGGCATCTGAACCAAATGGAAGGTGTCACACTTGTCCATACTGCTGCAGCTTCTCCCAGTTGCAGCATCTTCTCTGAGCAGCACTCGTTACTTCAGATGCTATAGGATCACATAGCTGTCCTTCACATTATATAAAAACACATTTTGGAAAAGCAAATCAGAAAGTGTGCACTGTGTAAAGTGTTGAATAATCACCAGGCTGCTGCACTGGTCATAACTGGCAGCTCAACTCGCAGTGAATGAGCTGAACAATTGTGAAGAGATATGCTTTAAGTGATTTGACATCTAACACAATCCATGAAGTTGATTTTTCTAACCAGCTTGAGAATGATGATTTGCTCAATCCCCCTAATTTAAAAGGATTTGTTCCACTTGTGCTATATTTTTCAAAGATTTTATAAACCAGAATGCTCTCAGCTAAATCATCCCACCATCCCTGAAACTACACCAAGAAAAACTACATTTGACAGATTGCACAAGCATGATTAAACATCTGATGCAAGCCATAAAGCCCTTATTTTTTAGGGTGACTCAGTACAAGTTCATGCTCATGATTCTCAACTTTGGTGTATTTCCATCTTTCACCTGATCTCAGAACAAAATGAAAATTGATCATTGCTTTTCATACTGATCTAAATTGTCCAAGTATTATTTATGTTCCCCCATATGTTGTAGCCACCTGTTTATACTCTTGTATTTATGTTATGAACTCTTCAGGGCAGGGGCCATTTCTGTGATATATTTGTACAGTGCCCAGCACTGTGGGATTGGGGCCTCTGGATGCTACCTCAATACAAATAAACAAGACTTTCACGTAACAGAATAAAACAGAAAAAACCTAAAATAATGTTTCACTAGTGAGACATCTTCGAAGAGAAATCACACCTCCTTTTCTGGCATCCATGTGAGATGCTACTGTCATATGAGCTGTCAAATGTCTTAAATTTATATTTGTTTTGCTTTATGGAGGTTTGGAAAAGATTCCTTTGATAACAAATTTTGCCAAACTTTCTAATTATTTACACCAATAGAATTCCAAACTCCTTATAGTGGAACAAAATGTAGTTTTTCAGAGTGATGAGTTAGATAGTAGTAGTGCAATGACTGTATGCAGATAACTCTGGCAGATGATATGCTCTGACATAAGAACCTATTTTACTGAGGGGGAAAAGTCACTCATTAGACTCACCTTGGGGTTATCTCCTCCCCTTTTCAAAACCTGCCATAGGGAGCTTTCACTTCCATCTGGACAGCCAACACAGGCAAAAAAGCACTACATCACATTGTCAGTACTGGATTTAGAACCTGGAATGTGTGACTTGTATTGGTCTGAAGACAAATGGCCTAGAGGCAAGCATGTTAGACTTTAGGATCCCAGGCAAGAGAGCTACCAACTGAGCCTCACTGACAACATTTTTATTTTCCTTTCTTTTACTTCATCAACTAAAAAAAGTGCTATAAAAAGGATTTTCTTTCCCTCGTGTAAGCTCCACCATTATTTCCTTCTGGCAAATTGGAAGTATTAGAACTTCTAAGGGCAAAAAGAGAACTTTAACAGACAAAAGTCCATTGTATGGAAAAAAAAAAAAAAATGGATACCGTAAAGCCAAAAATGTAACTTGATTTTGATTTGCAGCTGCATTTGAGTTCCTGCACCTTCCCCTCTTCTCCATTTTACCTGCCTAACCCATCATTGAGAGCATCAACACTACAATGACATGCCCATACTCACCAGCCATCGCAGACAAATCCAGCACTCTGTTGGTAGTGATATCAAGCAGCCAGCATTGCAATGAACGTTTTATCTAGATTGTATCCTTCACTTTTTCCAAAATCAGGATGACCTTTTCTATTGAAAAATGTAATTTTTAACTCAGTCTCAGTTCTGTGCGTGTCATTCTTGAAGTGAAAACATCCCATTCACATTAAAATCAATGAAGCTTGGTGTGACATTTCAGACACTACTTCTTTAAATATTCAGTAAAATTTCATTTCAATCATTTTTGAGGGTCTCCCCCAATGCCCTACTTTTATTTCTGAGAACAATTGTATTCAAAGTTGTGCTCCTTTTAATTTAATTTAAAATGGGTCCATAGTTGAATTTCTAACAAACAAGGAACTGTTCATAATTTTAAGCGTTTTGAATTTCTTCTCGGCTATTTTACATCCACCTCCATACCACCAGACTTTTTAATTATATTTATTTTATGAGCCACTGCTGTTTTAATGTGTCATTTCTTTATTTTTCAAGTTCATTGCATATTTTGGCTTATGAATGCTTAAAGCAGCCACTGGAAATTTCTCTCATGACATATCAAGTGTTCTGTAGAGATGAACACTTGCTTTGGTTTTTTTTTTTTCATTTTTAGTTCAAAGGAAGAAGAGCAAACAAAGTGCCAGTCATTATTAACAATGCCCTCAATCTCTCTCTCTTTCTCTAACTCAGAGCACTATATTAAATGCACTGGATCTGACTCTTTCAGATGCAGCTTTTTTTTCTTTGCTGTGACAGCTTCTGACATAATTAGAAAAACACCTACCAGGCCATTTTAGTCCCAGCTGCAGATTTTTTGGGTTGTTTTTATACTAATCCATTGGTTTTAGCACCAGAGTTTGTTAAACTATAAAACCTTTAAATTAAAGTTTTATTTTAATAACCTTTTATTTTTGGTGAAATCTTAGATTATATTTTACTTTAACATTTTGGGCCAATGACATTTATTTTTTTGTGTCTTATCCTTGGGAAGTTTATGCCAGAAGAATGTCATTACCACTGGTCCTTTGTCTTGCTAAAGGTAATTTAAGAAGTTGCTTCTTTTAAGGATAATGTCCTAATTATTCATTACAAAAAATGCAATGTGTCTCAAGAAAGTATTTAAATTGTCAAGTGTGAAAATTTACAGTTACACTAAAACTCATGCTGGGAGCTGAAAAGCCTATATTGATCACTGAAGAATTATAACTGAAGTCATGGAAGTTAAACAAAATAAATAAAAAATAGATCTATAAATGAGAACTCTACTCGCCAGTTATCTATTTAGTAGCACAGGTGAAATCAAAGAGCTAAAAACATCATTGTAATAGAATAAATACACATTCTGATTGTTTCCAAAATGGAAAGAGGTCTGCAGCAGAACTATGCAAAATATTTATATCATGCCTCTAATCTAATTGAACTGAGTCTTGTTTTCCAGGATAGATGTTTTTGCAAACCCAAAACCCATGCTCTCAAAAGTTGAATAAGCATGGGCTGAAGTCATCAGCACAAGTGAGAAGCCATTGGATCTTGGTCACCTGCCAAGTTAGATGCCTCATGCTCCTGTAACAGCCACCTCTTCCTACCTGAAAAAGCCCTGGAACCTCCTTGAAGGCATCAGAGCTAAGAAATGGGACCATAATTTCTTAGATGTTTGTATAGCACCTAGTACAATAGGCCCAACTTGACAGTGGCCTTTAGGCACTACCACAACATAAGTGTTTTTAACAAACAAAGGTTAAAAAAAGGTACTACAGGTAGCACAATCAAGCTCTCAAGGCCTGATCTAAAGTGAGTGGAAAGCCTCCCATGGGCTTTGGAGTGGGCCCTGATATAGCAGATTTGCCAACAAGGGGAGAAGCAACTGATAATATATTTAATCCTAGAAAAGCAGTTCCAGTACTAGTGGAAAACCTAAGAACATCTTCTCTGTTAAGACAAGGCAGTTGAAAAGAAAAAGATGTGCTGAAATGAACCTGGCAGATAAATGTTATGTGCTGTTGGCCATGTGGAGGTTACTTTTAGAAGTACTGAACTTAGTGGCACCTATTTAATTTACTTAGGAATTGGGATGTTCTACACTGAAATTTAAAGTCTGCATAGAGATAGATGACAGATTGTACAATGTCTTTTCTGGTTTCTTTTTCTGAAGTAGGGCAAGTGGAACTGTATGAGAGATGAATCAACTCACTCTACTGAACTGATAGAGTAAGTCTTTTTATATAATGACTGGGAGACCAACATTATAATATAATAACTGGGAGACCAACAGAAAAAATAGCACTGTAGACCTATCTGTGCCTTTCCAGACATTTGTATTTTAGCAAAAATAGTCTTTTCATTTTCAAATCCATTATTAAAAGCTCCATGAAAAACCTATTAAAGAGAGATGATATTCACCTCTGCATTTTGTTGGGCTTCCTGAACTAATTTTTTTTTTTTAAACCAACGATCAAAGTAGCAGCATTTTTTCACAGAACTGTAGAAGGAAAAAACACAACCATTTGGAACAATACAGTCTTAAAACAACAAAACCAGAGTTCTAATTAGCAAAGGAACCATAAACCATGTCTTTTGTATTTTGCCCTTTGTGTAGTTTCACTGATATCCTTTTGAAATAATAGCTCTATCAATTACTGTGTTTGGGTGCTAATGAGAGGAATGAAGGGGAAGGAACATGATTATTCTATTGAAGTGAACTCATTTGTTAACGCAGTTATATTCTTTGCCATAACAACTTTAGAAAGACATGTACTTGAGAAACATTGAAACCACTTGTAATCAATAACTAAATGAATGTGACCATTTAGTTGTATAATTATTTATTAATAGGTCACAATATGACTAGCTTTGGCAAAGTACCTCAGCATATCATGTATTTAATTTCCATAGTACAATATTAATGTGTGTCTACATCTTTTATAATGAAAAACACTTATGATAAGGTTGAACAGGTCACAGAATCCAAAAACCTTTGTCTTGTCCCCACTTTGCTACTGATTTGTTATATGACTTTGAGCAAGTCACTGAATCTTTCTGAGTCTCTGCCCTGCTCTACACTACGAGTTTAGGTTGAATTTAGCAGCGTTAGATCGATTTAACCCTGCACCCGTCCACATGACAAAGCCATTTTTGTCGACTTAAAGGGCTCTTAAAATCGATGTCTGTACTCCTCCCCGATGAGGGGATTAGCGCTGAAATCGACCCTGCTGGGTCAAATTTGGGGTAGTCTGGACGCAATTAGACAGTATTGGCCTCTGGGAGCTATCCCAGAGTGCTCTATTGTGACTGCTCTGGACAGCACTCCCAACTCAGATGCACTGGTCAGGTAGACAGGAAAATCCCCGCAAACTTTTGAATTTCATTTCCTGTTTGGCCAGCATGGTGAGCTGATCAGTATAGGTGACCATGGAGTCCCAGAATCACGAAAGAGCTCCAGCATGGACCAAACGGGAGGTACTGGTTCTGATCACAGCATGGATTCGTCTCCCCATACAATCAGAACTCCATTCTAAAAGATGAAATGCCAAAACACTTGAAAAAAATCTCCAAGGGCATGAAGAACAAAGGCTATAACAGGGACCCGCAGCAGTGCCACGTGAAACTTAAGGAGCTGAGGCAAGCCTACCAAAAAAAACAGGGAGGCAAACGGCCGCTCTGGGTCAGAGCCCCAGATATGCCGTTTCTATGATGAGCTGCATGCCATTCTAGAGGGTGCCCCTACAACTACCCCAGCCCTGTGCGTGGAATCCGTCAATGGATTCTCATGCAACAGGAATGTGGATTTTGGGGACGAGGAAGATGATAGCACACAGCAAGCAAGAACGGAGAAACCGTTTTCCCCCCTACAGCCAGGAACTGTTTATCACCCTGGAGCCAGTACCCTCCCAACACACCGAAGGCAGGCTCCCGGACCTAGAAAGCGGAGAGCCTCAGGCTGCTCTCCCAGTTGGCAGCACCACGTTGTCGCACCTACCCCAGCCTACCCTATGGTCCCATGGCTCGTGAAGCCTGGACAGTAATAAGGAGCAGTTCAACTATAGGCTGAGCAAGTGCAGAATGGTGGTTCACTCTACTTCCCTGTAAGCCACCCGCCCTCCCCTTCCCCCTTTGATCTCCACTTGCAGAGGCAATAAAGTCATTGTTGTTTCAAATTCATGCATTCTTTATTAATTCATCACACAAATGCGGGGGATAACTGCCAAGGTAGCCCGGGAGGGGTGCTGGAGTGGCCATTTGCCTCTCTGGTTCTTTGGTAGGCTTGCCTGATATGCCAGGCAGGACTGAATCTCCATTAGATGAAACTTAAAGAAGGGAATGACTGGAGTCACTCCCATTTATGTCCAAGCGCCCCTGACCGACCTCACTGAGGCCGGCCAGGAGGAACCAGGAGACAGCAGCAGACGGTACAATACGGCTGCTAACCATCTTCGCTAACTTGCAAAGGCAGGGAGCTGCTGCTGTGTAGCACTGAAATACCGCGTCTGCCAGCAGCACCCAGGAGACGTACGGTGACAGTGAGCGGAGCGGGCTCCATGCTTGCCATATGTCGTCTGCATGGGTAACCCAGGAAAAAAGGTGAGAAATGATTTTTTTGCCGTTGCTTTCATGGGGGGAGGAGGGAGACTGACGACGTACCCAGAACCACCTGCAACAATGTTTTTGCCCCATCAGGCATTGGGAGCTCAACCCAGAATTCTAATGGGCGGCAGAGACTGCGGGAACTGTGGGATAGCTACCACAGTGCAACGCTCCAAAAGTCGACGCTAGCCTCGGTACTGTGGATGCACTCCGCTGACTTAATGGTCTTAAGTGGGGACACACACACAATTGACTGTATCAAATCGATTTCTAAAAAATTGACTTACATTAAATCAACCTAATTTCGTAGTGTAGACATACCCTCTGTTTCTCCATCTCTGTGATGGGAGAAGTAATATCTACCTCTCAAAGCTATTGTGACAATGAGTTAGTTAATGTGCCAAATGTGGGAAAGAATCCCAGGGCACTGATGCTAAAGAGTGGGTTAAGCTGGGTGCTAAATCCCAAAAGTCACTTTTTGTTTCTGCTTTAAGGGCCCAAAGTCTATGGGTTTCCACATGGGTACCTTTCAATATAGGACTGGGGCATTAGTTACTTTAAGAGATTTGAGAGCTCCAGTTTATTCTCTGTCTCCATTTTTGCAGCAGCAGAGTATCTCTACAGTATCTGCTGTTATATCCATAACTAAATGTAAAATTATTGTAATGATATGATGAGTCTGATCTGTATTTTGAACAGTTTTTTTACTCTATTTGTGAAACTCTTTTTGGATTAAGCTAATGCTTTTCTGTTGTACTGCTGCAACCTTTTCAATATTCTGGAATTTGTGTCCTGTGCTGCCCTGTTTATGGCTTTTTTTAAGCTGTTAAGATGAGGTAGTCTGAACATTTAAGTTAAAAAGAACTGTATGCGGAAAATACAAAGTATTACAACACTGGTATATTTCATAGAATATATTAGGCAATGAAATTGAAATATTTCATTTATATGAACAAAATTCTAATGATGCAGAAGAAAACTAACCTATTAATATGATGTTCAGGTTATGTTAGTTTTAGTTCTTCTGGGATACTTTCTTTTCATATCACATTTCAATGACTAATGCCTGAACTTTTCCTCCCTTTTCATCTGTTCAGTGGTCTGAAATGTTATGTCTTTTTAATTGTTGAAATGTGGAACATATTGTAAGTGTGTTCGTAGCAGGTGGTAATTAATATATTTCAGAGACAAACTGAATTAGCTAATGATGGAAGAAAAACCTGCCATCATTGTATAAAATAAGATTGTAAATGGAATTCTAATAGCTAATAAAAATATGCAATAACTGCTTCATGTCATATTTAAAGAGAAATTATAAGAAACATTTATCTGACAGTTCTTTAGCATTTCTATTTTCTCTCTTAATCAGGAGGTTTGTCAGCATAGCTTCTTACATTTTACATTTCCTTGCAAGCTAGGAGAAGAAAAAAAAATCCACTGTGCTCTTATTATTATAAAATTGTCTGGGTGTATTGTTTAATACAGTGTAGGGAGATGGTACCAAGCCACAAAGTTTAGTTCCAATTGTAAGCTATGTATTTAAATCTCTAGAGATTAATTAAATAATTAACAATAATTAAAAGAAGACCCCAAATCAAACCAACAACTTCACACACACACACCTGCTTCCCCCCCAGTGTTGATCTTCCCCAGTCAATTTGGTGCCTGGTTGGATTATCTGGGTTCTAAAATACTTAAAAGCCCATTTACATCACTGATTTTTTTGAGATATGCACATTATGGTACACAAGAACTGTCGCTTGCAAAAGTACAGTTGTATTTTTGTATCATTTACATTTCTTCATTTTATCTATCTAAATATGTGAGAATTGGGTGCATAACTCCCTAAGAAAATCCCAGCCTCTGTCACTACAGAGATGTTTCACCACTTCCTGATGCAGAAGCAGGAGTATCATGCTTACCAGACAGTACACAGATTTTGTAGCTGGACTTTTATGTACAGCATTTCCCAAGGAATGGACACGAAGACAACATTTTAAGTGAAAACAGAATAATAGTTATTCACCGTACCTTTCTCAAGGGATGAGATACACTCAGACAGGGGACAGTTTTAGTCAATAGTCTCTCTTTTGACTTGTTAATGATGTGCTGAAAACCACTGGGGAACAGCAAAAAGCTGTAGCTTGGTATGGCATTTATTCTTGCAGACAGCAATTTTGTTCCAGGGGGCAGGTAATCTGGAAATATGTTGACATTTACAATGTCAATAGGATAATGAATAGCTGAAATGAAAAACTAATATCCTGCCAGCTCTTTAAGGGGCTATTCACATGAATGGGGAGCAGGCTCTAAATTCAAATCCCACTTTCTGCTTGATGCAGCGGAACAGTGTAACGTGGCTTTATGTTAGAGAGATATTCAGTGAGCTGCTGACGTACGGGTTTAATTTAATCCTGTTGTGTTTAGTTCCCAGTGTATAGCCACATTAGATCTGGGCTTTTTCTGAAACAGGATCTTTCTTTTAAAGTAACTGTACACATCTCTGTATTCTAGGTCATATCATACACCAGGCAGTATCTCCAAATGAGGCCTTTTGAATAATGAGGTTAGCAGGTACATTCAGAATTAATTGTAGCTCTAATGGCTTGCAGTTTTCTCCATTAATTTTCTTCACTCACAGCTACATTAGTAATCTACACACCAAAAGACATTGTTCTGCTAAGTTTTTTTTTTTTTTTTTAAGATATCAGTATTTCTTTTTCCCCACTGTGAGCTAAGTGGAATGACCCCTCCATAATGGGCTTTTGGAACAAACTCTTCTGTTGTGCTTTTAAAAGTATTTTCCTTGCCAGACAACACAACTTTGCAGCAGTGGATTCAATTTAAAGTATATGAAGTGTTTGCAAGGTCATTAGTACAAAAACATTATTAGTCATATTCTAAGGAGAGAATAGTACCTTACTACATGGCACTGACAGCATTTAGAATATTGCCTGCAGTGCAGGGCATCCTGGGAACAGAAAAACATCAATGAATTAGAGAGAATTTAGAAACGAGACACATAAGGGATTGGAGGTGTGATTAAACATTAAAGGAAAGATTAAAACGACTAAATACATTTAATTGCTAAGAGGGATGCAGGAAGGCTCATGTAGGGGATCCAGAGGGAAATATGCAGAAAATTCTCCATATCAGCCAGTGGGAAAGGCCCGGCCAGATCTACTGCAGTGAGTAACAAGAGGAACAAACCCTCAGGAGGGGCTGTCAGAGGGTAGACTTCTCCAGAGAACCCCCTTGTGGCCAGAGGTCACACTGCAAGCCCCCTGCCATCAAACTCCCCCCTCCCCATCTCTCCCCAACTAAACTCACAATAGGTCAGTCTTGCAAGGCCCTACCAGCAGAACTTTATTTATTTTCCAAAACAACAAACCAAAATTAATACAACATTAGGTAACTACCCTATTGTCATAAGAACATAAGAACGGCCATACTGGGTCAGACCAAAGGTCCATCTGGCCCAGTATCCTGTCTTCTGACAGTGGTCAATGACAGGTGCCCCCGCCCCCTCCGAGGGAATGAACAGAACAGGCAATCATCAAGTGATCCATCCCCTGTTGCCTATTCCCAGCTTCTGGTAAACAGAGGCAAGGGACACCATCCCTGCCCATCTTGGCTAATAGCCATTGATGGACCTATCCTCTATAGTCTCTCTGCCCTCAGGGGGTCTCTCCTCCAAAACTATTGCCAGACCGCGTGTCTCTGGTGGTTCCTGCAACACTCTCAGCCCCTCTCTCACTTCCATTTCCTGATACTCTTCATAGGGAATCAGCTGATCCTTGTGCAGCTGTGCATCCTTTGTAATTAGGGTTGCCTGGCCCTGGCCCAGGCCTCACCCTGTTACACACACATAATGAACTGCTGAGCCCAGGAGAGGAATAATGAAAAGGGGTATGTCTACACAGCAAAGAAAAACCCATGGCTGGCCCATTCCCGTCGACTCAGGCTGTTTCATTGCTATGTAGACTTCCAGGCTCAGGCTGGAGCCTGGGCTCTGGGATTCTCGAAGGTGTGAGGGTCTCAGAGCACCGGAGCCAGGAAGTCTACATAGCAATGAAATAGCCCTGCAGCCCAAGCCCCGTGAGACTGAGTCGGCTGGCACGGGCCAGCCATACCGTTTTTTTTGCTGTAGACATACCCCTAGTCAGCCTGTAGGAAGAGATGGGGAGAGTCTCTTAACTACTGGTTAAGTGGCTGATGAAGCTGAACAAAGGGCAATTTGGGCTGAGTGTCAGGAAAAGACATTCCTAATGCAGTAGAACCTCAGGGTTAAGAACACGTGGGGAATAGAGGTTGTTTGTAACTCTGAAATCTTTGTAACTCCAAACAAAAGTTTATAACTGAACATTGACTTAATACAGCTTTGAAACTTGACTATGCAGAAGAAAAATGCTGCTTTTAACCATCTTAATTTAAGTGAAACAAGTATAGAAACAGTTTCCTTATCTTGTCAACCCTTTTTTAAACTTTCTCTTTATTATTTTTTAGAAATTTACATTTAACACAGTACTGTACTGTATTTGCTTTTTTGTTTTGTGTCTGCTGCTGCCTGATTGCAAACTTCCGGTTCCAAATAAGGTATGTGGTTAATTGGTCAGTTCATAACTCTGTTGTTCATAACTCTGAGGTTCTGCTGTAACCTTATTAGATTGTGGAATGGCAGTCTCCCTAGGAAAGTGGTGGAAGCTCCAGTACTTGGCTCATTTTAATCAGGGCCAGACCAAGCACCAGAAAACATACAATAGGGAACAACACTGGCTGAGGAATGAGCTAGGTAACCAGTAGTTCATTGACTTGCCATGTCAATGATAGGTCTTGATATTCAGAAGTGCTGAGCATCTGTAGCTCCGATTGATCAGCTGGAGTTATGGGTTCTCAACTAATCATAAGGAGATAATTCAGTAAATTCTGATAATAAAAAAACAAATGCAAGAACAAGTAACTAAACCTGACCGTGCTATATCAAATAGTTTAATAGGCTGTACTACCTTTCCTCCGAGACTCACTATTATTGCAAATAACCTCTGTCCTCCCGAGGACAGTAGAACAAACTATCTTGTAGAAATAACCAATGTTGAGCTACCATAAAAACAATGTAACTAAAGTAATTGTAACACACAGGAAATTACTTTGATACTCAGGTTAAGAAATCTATAAATAAGTCCAAAAACCCAACAGGTAAAAATTTGCCAAAGTGTAGATAAGAAATCCCAACAGGAGGGAGGGTGTCTCTACAAAAGTAGAAAGTCTCCCTTCAGAATGTCAAACAGTCTTAGGGGAAAAGCAATGTCACCACTGGAAAAAAAACATACAGGTTCTGGGATTATTGAAAGTCCACGCATTTTAGTCCTTCAAAGAATCCAATTTTGTTCTCTCTACTACTTCTGCTTTGTTGGAAGAAATAAAAGAACAGGCTTCTTTGAATTTAGTGATATATCTATGTCCTCCAGTAGACACTCCAACTCTCTGGGGCATAGGACCACTGCCGATAAACCCATCTAACAAAATTGCTTCTTTGCCTCGATGAAACTTTTCTCGCTCTTTAATAAAGCAGATGTATAGTCTGGATGTATTTCAATTCTGGCCCAGCAGCATTCCAGATTATTTGCCTATCTTGCTGCTTTCAGAATTTTATTTCTTATCCAAAGTGTTGCACAAGCAACTAACACCCACCTAAGGGTAGTGGGTTTATTCACAGAAAGGTTTGCAACTGCAGTGAACTAGACTCAGATGGCTACAAATGCTGAAGTGAAAATATTTAGAAAAGAAAAACATCAATTCCCCCTTATTCCATGCTCTCAGGGATTGCTAAGAAGGCAGAAACTGCTGACTTTAGATGAAGGGCCTGATATTGATCTTACTTACACATCAGTTATGTAACCCCTTTGACTTTAATGGAATTATACCAGATTTATACTTGTGTGTGTAAGCAGAGAGTCAGTCCCCTACTTTCTAAAGTGCCCACGCACTTACTGAATACCTTGTTTTCCTTGATAATGGAAGAAATAGTTCCTGCTGAGGTACGTTTTAAATCACCAGCACATCCTGCAGCCCCTTCATTTTACTGCACGTGACACCCTCTTGCTCCTTCATATTGTTTGGCAGTTCTGAACATTGTAAAATCCTGGAAAATCCAGAAACCTTTTCTCTAAACCAAGCTATTTTGGAGCAGCCAGCATAAGTCTGTTATTACAATTGTATTCACTCTTGCCAGACTTTGATTTGACCAAAGTGATCCACACATATGTGATCTACAGAACTGTTACTTTAGTTCTTTGTACCCTCATATGAAAATGCTGATCTTAAAAACAACAAATAAACCCTACACATTGATTCAGAACACAGCTGCCTACCTGACTAGATCATCCCGGTATTCTATGCTATTTAATGGTTCTCTGGAGAACACGTGCCTGAATCTTGAATCAGACCATAAACTTCAACTCCATCTCCGGGATTAGCTCAAGTTATCACGGGGACAACCTCCCATGAGATCTGCTCCCACTGGCGCTCATATGGGAGTCACTACATAAGCTTAGTCTTCTTTTGTATTGCTTGGGTAGGTAGCAACATCTACACATTTATACCTAAGTTTGATAGCCAGCACATTGCTGCAGCAGTGAACTGGTGAATGTCCTTCAGGCCCCCGGCAAAAGAACGAAGGGGACATTCAGATATGATGAGCTCTATTGTTTGTGCCTGGTGACCACAGTCGTCATTTTCCATTTAAAGAGGGTTTGTCCACATCTCTCGTGAGTTATCCTGATGTGATTCAATCTGCACCAGTCTTTCTGACATAAATCAAAACCTGGTGGTTCCTCAACAGGATCAGCAATGAGCTGTTTGTTTTGAGTGGTCAAAGTGCTCCATGTGATTCTCCATTGAGCCACAGCATCAAAGTTGGTTGTAAGGATCTTGATACGGTTACATAGAGTATTGCAGGATTTTAATCTCATCTTTGGTGGGTTCTGCAGGTCATGGTACAGTGGGATCCTCATATTTGCATTGACATGATTAAGGAAGTGATATGTCTGAGCAGCTCTTCTAATCTGTGGAGGCTGGATGTGCGATAGGACCGGAAGCCAGTCAAACTGAGTAGACTTGAGCGTCCCCAACATTATGCGCATAGCATTATTGAGTTGAGTGTCAAGGAGTTTAGTGTGACTGCTATGAGACCACACTGGTGCACAATATTCAGCTGCAGAATATACCAAGGCAATTGTTGCGGTTTGTAAGGTCCATGGACTTGAGCCCCATGATGTTCCAGCCAATTTTCTGATAAGCACGACACGAGACCTGACCTTATTGTGCATGTTCTCGAGGTGTTGTCAACAGGTCAAACTCCGGTCCAGTGTAACATCAAGATACTTTGGATTAGCTTCATGGCTGATGCTCTCACCGCAGAACTGCACATCAAGTTTGGTACTAGCCATTTTATTGTTCAGATGGAAAGCAGTTACCATGGTTTTTTTTGGATTAGGCCTAAATTTCCAACATTGGAAATAATCAGCCTTTGTGCTAAGATCTCGGGTTAGGGTGCAGCTGATGGTAGGGAGGCTTGTATGCTGAACAGCTAGGGCAATATCATCCACATACATGAATTTCCTTGACTCCGTCGCTGGTATATCCACGGTGTATAGATTGAAAATTATTGGGGTCAGGACAGAGCCCTGTGGGATGCCCAAGTTAAGAGTTCTTGATCTACTGATCTGGCCATTAAGGTGTACCTTAAAGCGGTGGTCCCCAGTCATTGCCGCCAAGAGGCGGATTGTTTGCCGGCAGTGAATGATGCGGGAGACCTTATCTCCAGACAGAGTCATATGCTGAGGACAGATCAACAAGGGTGATTCCTGTCTTCAACTTATGTTGGAATCCTGACTCAATGTGGCTGGTACGTGAAGCTACTTGGTCACAGCAGTTCCTCTTCGGGCAAAATCCTGCCTGCTCCACTGGGAGGATGTCTTCAATAATATCAGACAGATGGTGGAGCAGCACCCATTCCATGAGCTTGATGGTGGTTGAGAGGAGAGAGATGGGGTGGTAGCTGGCTGCATCCTCTTGGGGTTTCCCAGGCTTCAGTGGGGCAACCACTGTTGCCTGTCGCCAACTTGTTGGCACTTCTCTGGTTCTATGTAAAACCAGTAAAAAGCACTGCCAGCCATTCCTGTCTCCGTCTCCCCAGATTCTTGAGAAACTCGGGAGGAATCCCAATAACCCCTGCAGCTTTCCAGCTTTTGATTTCCAACAGTGCAACATTGATCTCCTCGACAGAATATGGGGAAGAGAGTGGTGAGTCCTCCGGGCATTGTGGAAGGTTTCTGCGGAGTTCCTGCTGGACCTCCTGGCATGTAATCTTGTCTTTCAGCATCTTCCTGTCAGAAAGAAGATGAAAGGCAACATCATTTGCTGTCACCTTTGCTGAGCATGGCGTTACTGGCTGGGATCCTCCAAGTTGCTGCAGAAGAGCCCATGCCTTATGGCTCGAATGAGTGAAATCAAGGCTTTCAACAGTCTCTTTCCACCATTCCAGGCATGCCGAATTCAAGGACTCAAGCAACCCAGTGGCTTTATCTGGGTTGCTGCTCATTTCATATTCCCTCAGGAGAGGCTCGGATTCTTTTGTCCAGCAGGGGGTGAAAGCCTTGCGGTGACCACATGGGATGTGCTTCTTAGCGGTCAATTTTAGGATGTTTGTAAAATGACTGAAGTTTTTAGGTATCGGTTTGAGCCGTGGGATCAGAGATTCTGTTTCTGAAATGTAGGCGGGCCAGTTAGCCTTGCGGAAATTCCAATGTGACTTTGGCACAGACTGCAGAAGAGGCACTTCCAGGCCAATCTGGAGGATGACTGGGCGATGTATGCTATATGGGAAGTGACTCAGGATGGTTCTTGTTGTGGCCAGTGGGACACCTGCGCTATTACGGGTCACAGTTGTGATCCATTGTCCACCTCACAGACCGAAAAGATCCAGATTGCTTCAGATCAGAGAGCAGATGGAGGTCTTTAAGGGAGGCCCATTCTGTGATCTGCTCCCCGGCTATGTCAAAGCTTAGTTCAAAGAGTTCATGAAAGTTCCTTTCTGAAAGTTTAAAGAGTGAAACTTGTGTGTTTAATAGACAACAGCCTGTGGATCTGGAACCCAATATCAGACAAATCTGGATGACCATGAAGTTTATTGCCTAAAAATCAAAATGAGACAATCACTCCTTTGACCTAGTCCTCTCCTACAGTATTAACACCACATTCAAAATTAATAAAGTTTAGTCCCTGCGGGCTAGAGAGAAGAGAGAGATCGATCTTTATTTGTACATGTTATCACTGTGGGAGAATGGTCTAGTATGTGATTAATCGAAAGGCCCCACATGTCGCTCTATATTCTTTAGCGCTAGTTAGGATCAGTTGCCATGGTCTTTTTTGTGCAGATGTCCTAGCCCTTCGAATTGAGGGCCCCTCCCTTTGGAATTCCCCTCCTCTTGATCCTCTGTCTGACCCTGAATTAGTCAACTACAAGCTTCATTTGTTTGCCCTAGCTTTGTTTAGCTTTTATATTTTATTTGGTTGCACTCCTGATACTCTCTCTACCAATAAAACTTTGGAGGCATGCTAGTTTGTCTTACATCACTACAGTATTTACCTGACTGTAATATCTGAGCACCTCACAATTTTGAATGGATTTATCCTCATGACATACCTGTGAGGTAGGGAAGTGCTATTACCCCCATTTTACAGAGAAAGATTAAGGCCCAGATTTTTAAACAGTATTTAGGCATTTCTTTGCTCAGAATTGCAAGGCTGAAGTGACTTAGGAGCCTAAGTCCTCAACTTTAAAGGCATCTAGGTGCCTCACTTGCATGGAAATCAATGGGAGCTAGGTGCCCAAATGTCTTTAAAATCTGTCCCGATGTCACTTTTGAAAATGAGAAGTAGGCACCCAAGTCTCTTAGGCCTTGCAATGCGTGAAACAGCAGCTAAATACCCTGAAGAATCTGGACCTAAACAACTTGCCCAAGATATCTATGGCAGGGAAATTGAATCGCAGGGTAGCACCTTAAGCACCAGACCATCCTTCTTCTCAGTAAACTACCTGTAGTTTTGATTAAGCCTAAGGACTGTAGGTACCATTTAAAAAGAAAAGCTGCAGTGACCATTGAATGTAGCTTTATGTAATCTCTGTTAAATGTTGATAAATTGCCCCAATTACTTTCAATGATAAGGTGCGTTTATATTTTGTTATTTTTATTATAAAAACTTCTAATAACATCCCTTACTTATGGTATATCACATTTATCGAAGAACATCCCAGCACTTTACGGAGATGGGAATTATTCCTATTAATAGAGTATTATCCCTTCTTTACACATGAGGAAAGTGACATGAAGAAATTAAATGATTTTATCTAGGTTCACACAGTGAGCTGGTGGCAAAGTGGGGATTAGAATTTGGGCCTCTTGACTCTCGGGCCCCTCCTTTGGCCACTAGGCAATGTTGTCTCCCACTGAAATAGAGAACTGTATATTCTCCTCACTGAAATGTTACAAGGCTGCATGAGCAAAGTGTTTATTTACTGTTTAAACAAATATAAGATGTCAGTGGGGATTTTGAGTGTGTATGGAATATACAATCAGCCCCACTGACACTAAGAAGTCTTTAATTTTTATTTTCAAGTATCTTTTTTCCCCATCTAACTGAGAGATGTCTCCCAAGGGCACTACAAGAGTAGCGTTCATTAAACTACAAAAAGATATTATTGATGAAAAATGTAGTTTAAAATTAAAACATCAACATGCCTCCATAAGTTCATTAGAATACAGACATCTAACTTGGAGAAAGGGTTTGAATGAGAGTAGATTTAAATACAGCCATTACTGTAAAGAAAACAACTTTGTAAGCACAGCTGGGAGTGTAATTTCCTTTGTTTAGCTTGGGATGCCTTCAGTTAAACTTATAAAGTGCTCTTCACTATGAACTATCCTCTTTCTTAAATTATTTATGGCATATATCTTTTTCCTTGAAGCTTTCTGGATGGCCATATCGGGGGGACTGTCCACCCCTTTTTCTGCCATGCAGGAGACTTGCCCATGTGGCTTGATTCACCTGCAACTTCCATCATATTCATTTTAGGCAATGTGCCACAATGACATCTGGCACAATGGAAGAACCAATGCGCCTGAAGAAGGATACCATTACCTGCTAGCACCTGGCTCTTGTATTAGTTTTAGAACCTTTTGTGAAGGATGTCCCAGCACTTTACAAAGATGGGTATTATCACTATTAATAGGGTAAACGGACCTAGAGAAATTAAATGATTTTATCAAGGTCACACAGTGAGCCTGTGCCAAGGCTGGGATTAGAAAATGGGCCTCTTGACTCTCAGGCCCCTCCTTCAGCCATCAGATATTAGGATGGATGGGAGATGTTAAAATTATTTCTTTATATTGATTAAACCCTTTATTAGTAAATGACCCGAGCTTGAGGACTAGAACAATAAAATAATTCAGTTATTAAAGTGGGTAGTGCTTATCTATTTAGGTTATTACATGGTGCCCATCATCCTGGTATTTGAGCACTTGAATACACTTATGTTTTGGAGCATAAGCTTTCGTGGGTGAATACCCACTTTGTCAGATGCATGTAGTGGAAATTTCCAGAGGCAGGTATAAATTGCAGGCAAGAATCAGTCTAGACATAATGAGGTTAGTTCAATCAGGGAGGATGAGGCCCTCTTCTAGCAGTTGAGGTGTGACGAAGTGAGTATTCACCCACGAAAGCTTATGCTCTAAAACATCTGTTAGTCTATAAGGTGCCACAGGACTCTTTGTTGCTTTTTACAGATCCAGACTAACACGGCTACCCCTCTGATACTGAATACACTTAATTATTTAAATGAACCCTTGAGGTTAAACGAAGTCTCTTAGCAAGAAAATAGATGCCCATCAAATTCATCCCTAGCAATAGGTGCCTCTGATGAAGAAGTTAAAGAAAGCGCTGAATAACTCTGTGTGTTTGGTGAGAATTATAACGAGATTAATTATTTTACTGGGGACATAGGAAACACCAAGCAGAAACTCAAGGGTGGTAGAAGACAGACAAAGGAGCCAATGGTGATAGAAATCTTTTCTATTGGCTCTTTTGCATACAAGCCTGAATTATGTGCTTGATTGCTTGCTTGCTTGTTTGTTTGAAAAGTGTGATTTGGGAGTGCTTTGTTCCAGGTGGGCCTTGAGTGGGCCTGACTAGTATATAAGGTCAGTCAGCAGCGAACCAGCTGAGCGGCGAACAGCAGAGGCTAACAGAGGAGTTCGCCTGGGGAGAGCTCACTGAGGCTTTCATCTGCGGGTTTGTCTGAGTAGTTACTGCAACAGCTGAGGAAGCTCTTAAGAGGAAGGTGATATGGAAGGTGAACGATCAGCTGTTGTAACCTGCACAGGTTGTGCCATGTTTGTCTTTCTTCCACAGGACAGAAGCGACTTTGTCTGTACAAAGTGCAAGCTGGTCTCCATATTGGAAGAGAAAGTTCGAGGTCTGGAGAAACAAGTATCGACTCTGCGTTGCATAAGGGAAAATGAAGATTTCCTGGACAGACGTCAGGAGATGCTTCTACGGCCACAACTTTCTGAAGATTCAGAGCAGGCACAGCAGGGACAGAAGGATGGTGAAGAAGTTTCGCAGCATGTGACCTCCAGAAGGAGAAAGAGGAGCATCCATGCACCAGCAATGGAGATACAGGTGAGCAATCATTTCCATGTTCTCTCTACAGGTACTAATGTGGAGAGTGGACTAGACATCTCAGGGAAGGGAGCAGAAGGAGACTCCACTGATTGGAAGGCAAAAGATGCACTGTCCTAGGGATGAGGGTTCCACAACCACCACTCCCAAGAGGAGGAGGAGGGTGGTGGTGGTCGGGGACTCCCTCCTCAGGGGGACTGAGTCATTTATCTGCCGCCCTGACTGGGAAAACCGAGAGGTCTGCTGCTTGCCAGGAGCTAGGATACACGATGTGACGGAGAGACTGCAGAGACTCATCAAGCTCTCGGATCGCTACCCCTTCCTGCTTCTCCACGTGGGAACCAATGATACTGCCAAGAATGACCTTGAGCATATCACTGCAGACTACGTGGCTCTGGGAAGAAAGATAAAGGAGTTTGAGGCGCAAGTGGTGTTCTCGTCCCTCCTCCCTGTGCAAGGAAAAGGTCTGGGTAGAGACCATCGAATCATGGAAGTCAACGAATGGCTACGCAGGTGGTGTCGGAGAGAAGGCTTTGGATTTTTCGACCATGGGATGGTGTTCCAAGAAGGAGGAGCGCTAGGCAAAGACGGGCTCCACCTAACGAAGAGAGGGAAGAGCATCTTCGCCAGCAGGCTGGCTAACCTAGTGAGGAGGGCTTTAAACTAGGTTCACCGGGGGAAGGAGACCAAAGCCCTGAGGTAAGTGGGGAAATGGGTTCCTGGGAGGAAGCATGAGCAGGAGAGCGTAAGAGGGGAGGACTCCTGTCTCATACTGAGAAAGAGGGACGATCGATGAGTTTATCTTAAGTGCCTATACACAAATGCAAGAAGCCTGGGAAACAAGCAGAGAGAACTGGAAGTCCTGGCACAATCAGGGAACTATGATGCGATTGGAATAACAGAGACTTGGTGGGATAACTCACATGACTGGAGTACTGTCATGGATGGATATAAACAGGACAGGCAGGGCAGAAAAGGTGGGGGAGTTGCGTTGTATGTAAGAGAGGCGTATGACTGCTCAGAGCTCCGGTATGAAACTGCAGAAAAACCTGAGAGTCTTAGGATAAAGTTGAGAAATGTGAGCAACAAGGGTGATGTCGTGGTCGGAGTCTGCTATAGACCACAAGACCAGGGGGATGAGGTGGACGAGGCTTTCTTCCGGCAACTAACAGAAGTTGCTAGATCGCAGGCCCTGGTTCTCATGGGAGACTTTAATCACCCTGATATCTGCTGGGAGAGCAATACAGCGGTGCACGGACAATCCAGGAAGTTTTTGGAAAGTATAGGGGACAATTTCCTGGTGCAAGTGCTGGAGGAACCAACTAGGGGCAGAGCTTTTCTTGACCTGCTGCTCACAAACAGGGAAGAATTAGTAGGGGAAGCAAAAGTGGATGGGAACCTGGGAGGCAGTGACCATGAGATGGTCCAGTTCACGATCCTGACACAAGGAAGAAAGGAGAGCAGCAGAATTCGGACCCTGGACTTCAGAAAAGCAGACTTTGACTTCCTCAGGGAACAGATGAGCAGGATCCCCTGGAAGAATAACATGAAGGGCAAAGGGGTCCAGGAGAGCTGGCTGTATTTTAAAGAATCCTTATTGTGGTTGCAGGAACAAACCATCCCAATGTGTAGAAAGAATAGTAAGTATGGCAGGCAACCAGCTTGGCTTAACAGTGAAATCCTTGCTGACCTTAAACGCAAAAAAAGAAGCTTACAAGAAGTGGAAGATTGGACAAATGACCAGGGAGGAGTATAAAAATATTGCTCAGACCTGCAGGAGTGAAATCAGGAAGGCCAAATCACACTTGGAGTTGCAGCTAGCAAGAGATGTTAAGAGTAACAAGAAGGGTTTCTTCAGGTATGTTAGCAACAAGAAGAAAGTCAAGGAAAGTGTGGGCCCCTTACTGAATGAGGGAGGCAACCTAGTGACAGAGGATGTGGAAAAAGCTAATGTACTCAATGTTTTTTTTGCCTCTGTCTTCACAAACAAGGTCAGCTCCCAGACAGCTGGACTGGGCAGCACAGTATGGGAAGAGGTGACCAGCCCTCCGTGGAGAAAGAAGTGGTTCGGGACTATTTAGAAAAACTGGATGAGCACAAATCCATGGGGCCGGATGCGCTGCATCTGAGGGTGCTAAAGGAGTTGGCGGATGTGGTTGCGGAGCCATTGGCCATCATCTTTGAAAACTCATGGCAATCGGGGGAGGTCCCGGATGACTGGAAAAAGGCTAATGTAGTGCCCATCTTTAAAAAAGGGAAGGAGGAGGATCCGGGGAACTACAGGCCAGTCAGCCTCACCTCAGTCCCTGGAAAAATCATGGAGCAGGTCCTCAAGGAATCAATTATGAAACACTTAGAGGAGAGGAAAGTGATCAGGAACAGTCAGCATGGATTCATCAAGGGGAAGTCGTGCCTGACCAACCTAATTGCCTTCTATGATGAGATAACTGGCTCTGTGGAGGAGGGGAAAGCAGTGGATGTGTTATTCCTTGACTTTAGCAAAGCTTTTGATACGGTCTCCCACAGTATTCTTGCCGCCAAGTTAAAGAAGTATGGGCTGGATGAAGGGACTGTAAGGTGGATAGAAAGCTGGCTAGATCGTCGGGCTCAACGGGTAGTGATCAATGGCTCCATGTCTAGTTGGCAGCCGGTTTCAAGCGGAGTGCCCCACGGGTCGGTCCTGGGGCCGGTTTTGTTTAATATCTTTATTAATGATCTGGAGGATGGTGTGGACTGCACTCTCAGCAAGTTTGCAGATGACATTAAACTGGGAGGCGTCGTAGATACACTGGAGGGTAGGGATCGGATACAGAGGGACCTAGACAAATTAGAGGATTGGGCCAAAAAAACCTGATGAGGTTCAACAAGGACAAGTGCAGAGTCCTGCACTTAGGACGGAAGAATCCTATGCACTGCTACGGACTAGGGACCGAATGGCTAGGTAGCAGTTCTGCAGAAAAGGACCTAGGGGTCACAGTGGATGAGAAGTTGGATATGAGTCAACAGTGTGCTCTTGTTGCCAAGAAGGCTAACGGCATTTTGGGCTGTATAAGTAGGGGCATTGCCAGCAGATCGAGGAACGTGATCGTTCCCCTTTATTCGACATTGGTGAGGCCTCATCTGGAATA